>NW_027150097.1:10524519-10765532 GCF_031143425.1 Pleurodeles waltl | reverse complement strand
AGCAGCCCATGATTTACGACTGTTTCATGTCATTTTCCATTTATTATAGAGATAAATTGTTTTTGAAAGAACAGTAAGTGCAGATTGAAATTTACAGAGCATCTTCTGAGTTACGGTTAACATATCAGTAAGCATTTTGGCTATCACTAAAGCCAATGCTGGTCTCAATCGTGATAAGCAGGTGTAATGACAACTATATTTTACTTCATGAGTAAGTTCATCTTTTTCATTAAGTTGGGCATCTTAAAAGAATCATCTCCCCGTCTCCCGCGTGACAGGCAGGGATACTGACCACTATACTAACGAGGACTTTATGGCAGTAGTTTAACAGCCCTCACCTCTTTGGGGGTAGGGCATGACCATGAGCAATTTGATTATCGGAATAGGCAGCTCTGCTGCTTTTGCTTAGGGAAAAATAATCTTTTTTCATAAACAGGGAGAACGCAGAATGATCTACCAAAAACAATCAGTTTTATCAAGAAAGTTTTTTAATTATATTGATCTATCTATTTCTATATCTGTATATTTATATATATATATGTATGTATGTATATATATAGATATAAAATCAGCTCACTTTACCATTAGCAGCTTATAGCTATTAGCCGCCAGGGGTCGGTACTAACCAAAAACACCGATTTGTCTTCTATCCTTGTCCCAGAGAGTTTATGAGCAGCCCATGATTTACGACTGTTTGGTGTAATTTTCCAAGTATTTTAGAGATAAATTGTTTTTGAAAGAACAGTAAGTGCAGATTGAAATTTACAGAGCATCTTCTGAGTTTCAGTTAACACATCAATGAGCATTTTGGCTATCACTAAAGCCAACGCTGGTCTCAATCGTGATAAGCAGGTGTAATGAGAAGTATATTTTACTTCATGAGTAAGTTAATCTTTTTCATTAAGTTGGGCAACTTAAAAGAATCATCTCCCCGTCGGGGAATTGAACCCCGGTCTCCCGCGTGACAGGCAGGGATACTGACCACTATTTTAATGAGGACTTAATAAGAGCAGTTTAGCAGTCCTCACCTCTTTGAGGATAGGGCATGCCCATGAGCAATTCAGCTAATTGGAATAGGCAGCTCTACTGCTTTTGCTTAGGGAAATTAATATTTCTTCATAAACAGGGAGAACACAGAATGATCTACCAAAAACAATCAGTTTCATCAAGAAATATTTTCAATTATATTGATCTATCTACATCTATATATGTAGATGTATATATATATATATATATATTTATATATATATATATATATATATATATATATATAGATATAAAATCAGCTCACTTTACCATTAGTAGCTTTTAGCTATTCGCCACCACGGGTCAGTACTAACCAAAAACTCCAATTTGTCTTCTATCCCTGTCCTACAGAGTTTATAAGCAGCCCATGATTTACGACTGTTTCATGTCATTTTGCAAGTATTTTAGAGATAAATTGTTTTTGAAAGAACAGTAAGTGCAGATTGAAATTTACAGAGCATCTTCTGAGTTTCGGTTAACACATCAGTAAGCATTTTGGCTATCACTAACTTCAAAGCTGGTCTCAATCGTGATAAGCAGGTGTAATGACAACTATATTTTACTTCATGAGTAAGTGCGCCTTTTTCATTAAGTTGTGCAACTTAAAAGAATCATCTCCCTGTCGGGGAATTGAACCCCGGTCTCGGTCTCCCGTGTGACAGGTGGGGATACTGACCACTATACTAACTAGGACTTTATGGCAGTAATTTAACAGCCCTCACCTCTTTGGGTGGGGCATGCCCATGAGCAATTTGATTATTGGAATAGGCAGCTCTGCTGCTTTTGCTTAGGGAAATTAATATTTTTTCATAAACAGGTAGAACACTGAATGATCTACCAAAAACAATCAGTTTTATCAAGAAATATTTTCAATTATATTGATCTATCTATATCTATATCTGTATATACCTATATGTATATATATATATATATATATAGATATAAAATCAGCTCTCTTTACCATTAGTAGCTTATAGCTATTAGCCACCAGGGGTCAGTACTAACTAAAAACACCAATTTGTCTTCTATCCCTGTCCCACAGAGTTTATAAGCAGCCCATGATTTATGACTGTTTCATGTCATTTTCCAAATATTTTAGAGATAAATTGTGTTTGAAAGAACAGTAAGTGCAGATTGAAATTTTCACAGCATCTTCTGAGTTTCGGTTAACACATCAGTAGGCATTTTGGCTATCACTAAAGTCAACGCTGGTCTCAATCGTGATAAGCATGTGTAATGAGAACTATATTTTACTTCATGAGTAAGTGCTTCTTTTTCATTAAGTTGTGCAACTTAAAAGAATTATCTCCGCGTTTGTGGAATTGAACCCCGGTCTCGCACGTGATAGGCAGGGATACTGACCACTATACTAACAAGGACTTAACGGCAGTAGTTTAACAGTCCTCGCCTCTTTGAGGATAGGGCATGCCCATGAGCAATTCGGATTATTGGAATAGGCAGCACTGCTGAGTTTGCTTAGGGAAATTAATCTTTTTTCATAAACAGGTAGAACACAGAATGATCTACCAAAAACAATCAGTTTTATCAAGAAATATTTTGAATTAAATTGATCTATCTTTATCTATATCTGTATATATATATATATATATATATATATATATATATCTCATCAGCTCACTTTAGCATTAACAGCAAATAGCTCTTAGCCACCAGAGGTCAGTACTAACCAAAAACACCAATTTGTCTTTTATCCCTGTCCCACAGAGTTTATAAGCAGCCCATGATTTACGACTTTTTCATGTCATTTTCCAAGTATTTTAGGGATAAATTGTGTTTGAAAGAACAGTAAGTGCAGATTGAAATTTACAGGGCATCTTCTGAATTTCGGTTAACACATCAGTAAGCAGTTTGGCTATCGCTGATGTCAACCTTGATTTCAGTCGTGATAAACAGGTATAATGAGAACTATATTTTACTTCATGAGTAAGTGCATCTTTTTCATTAAATTGTGCAACTTAAAAGAATCATCTCCTCATCACAGAATTGAACCACGGTCTCCCACATGACAAACAAGGATTCTAACAACTACGCTAACAAGGACTTACTAGCTGTCACTTAACAGTGCTCACCTCTTTGAGGATAGGGCAGGACCATGAGCAAGTGCAATTAATGGAATAAGTAGTTTTGTTCTTTTGGTTATGAAAAGTAATCTTTTTTATAAACAGGTAGAACACTGAATGTTCTAGACAGAAAAATTGGTTCTTTTTATAAAGATTTTGAATTAAATGTATCTATCCATTTATCTATCTATATATACATATGCATATAGATATATTCAATCAACTCACTTTACCATTAGCAGCTTATAGCTATTAGCCACCAGGGGTCAGAACTAACCAAAAACACTGATTTGTCTTCTATCCCTGTCCCACAGAGTTTATAAGCAGCCCATGATTTACGACTGTTTCATGTCATTTTCCATTTATTATAGAGATAAATAGTTTTTGAAAGAACAGTAAGTGCAGATTGAAATTTTCACAGCATCTTCTGAGTTTCGGTTAACACATCAGTAAGCATTTTGGCTATCACTAAAGTCAAAGCTGGTCTCAATCGTGATAAGCATGTGTAATGAGAACTATATGTTACTTCATGAGTAAGTCCATCTTTTTCATTAAGTTGTGCAACTCAAAAGAATTATCTCCGCGTTTGTGGAATTGAACCCCGGTCTCGCACGTGATAGGCAGGGATACTGACCACTATACTAACAAGGACTTAATGGCAGTAGTTTAACAGTCCTCACCTCTTTGAGGATAGGGCATGTGTAGGAGGCCGGACTGGCTTGTAGTGAGTACCAAGGGGTACTTACACCTTGCACCAGGCCCAGTTATCCCTTATTAGTGTATAGGGTGTCTAGCAGCATAGGCTGATAGATAATGGTAGCTTAGCAGAGCAGCTTAGGCTGAACTAGGAGACGAGTGAAGCTCCTACAGTACCACTAGTGTCATATGCACAATATCATAAGAAAACACAATACACAGATATACTAAAAATAAAGGTACTTTATTTTTATGACAATATGCCAAAAGTATCTCAGTGAGTACCCTCAGTGTGAGGATAGCAAATATACACAAGATATATGTACACAATACCAAAATATGCAGTAATAGTATTAGAAAACAGTGCAAACAATGTATAGTTACAATAGGATGCAATGGAGACACATAGGGATAGGGGCAACACAAACCATATACTCCAAAAGTGGAATGCGAACCACGAATGGACCCCAAACCTATGTGACCTTGTAGAGGGTCGCTGGGACTATTAGAAAATAGTAAGGGTTAGAAAAATAGCCCACCCCAAGACCCTGAAAAGTGAGTGCAAAGTGCACTAAAGTTCCCCAAAGGACATAGAAATCGTGATAGGGGAATTCTGCAGGAAAGACACAAATCAGCAATGCAACAATGATGGATTTCCAGTTGAGGGTACCTGTGGAACAAGGGGACCAAGTCCAAAAGTCACAAGCAAGTCAGAGATGGGCAGATGCCCAGGAAATGCCAGCTGTGGGTGCAAAGAAGCTGCTACTGGACAATAGAAGCTGGAGATTCTGCAAGAACGATAAGGGCTAGGAACTTCCCCTTTGGAGGACGGATCCCCCACGCCGTGGAGAATCGTGCAGAAGTGTTTTCCTGAAGAAAGACTGCCAAGAAGCCTTGCTAGCTTCAAATCATGTAGTTAGGGTTTTTGGATGCTGCTGTGGCCCAGGAGGGACCAGGATGTCGCCAATTGCGTCTGGGAACAGAAGGGGTGTCGAGCAAGAAAAGGAGCCCTGTCAGAAGCAGGCACCACCCGCAGAAGTGCCAGAAACAGGCACTACAAAGTGGAGTGAAATGGTGCTCACCCGAAGTCGCACAAAGGAGTCCCACATCCCCGGAGGACAACTAAGGAGGTCGTGCAATGCAGGTTAGAGTGCCGTGGACCCAGGCGAGACTGTGCACAAAGGATTTCAAAGTAAGTGCATGGAGGCCGGAGTAGCTGCAAAAGTCGCGGTTCCCAGCAATGCAGTCTGGCGTGGGGAGGCAAGGACTTACCTCCACCAAACTTGGACTGAAGAGTCACTGGACTGTGAGAGTCACTTGGACAGAGTTGCTGGATTCAAGGGACCTCGCTCATCGTACTGAGAGGAGACCCAGGGTACCGGTGATGCAGTTCTTTGGTGCCTGCGGTTGCAGGGGGACGATTCCGTCGACCCATGGGAGATTTCCTCGGAGCTTTTAGTGCAGAGAGGAGGCAGACTACCCCCACAGCATGCACCACCAGCAAAACAGTCGAGAAGGCGGCAGGATCAGCGTTACAGAGTTGCAGTAGTCGTCTTCGCTACTTTGTTGCAGTTTTGCAGGCTTCCAGCGCGGTCAGCAGTCGATTCCTTGGCAGAAGGTGAAGAGAGAGATGCAGAGGAACTCGGATGAGCTCTTGCATTCGTTATCTAAGGAAATCCCCAAAGCAGAGACCCTAAATAGCCAGAAAAGAGGGTTTGGCTACTTAGGAGAGAAGATAGGCTGGCAACACCTGAAGGTGCCTATCAGAAGGAGCCTCTGACGTCACCTGATGGCACTGGCCACTCAGAGCAGTCCAGTGTGCCAGCAGCACCTCTGTTTCCAAGATGGCAGAGGTCTGGAGCACACTGGAGGAGCTCTGGGCACTTCCCAGAGGAGGTACAGGTCAGGGGAGTGGTCACTCCCCTTTCCTTTGTCCAGTTTCGCGCCAGAGCAGGGCTAAGGGGTCCCTGAACCGGTGTAGACTGGCTTATGCAGAAATGGGCACCATGTGTGCCCATGAAAGCATTTCCAGAGGCTGGGGGAGGCTACTCCTCCCCTGCCTTCACACCATTTTCCAAAGGGAGAGGGTGTAACACCCTCTCTCAGAGGAAGTCCTTTGTTCTGCCATCCTGGGCCAGGCCTGGCTGGACCCCAGGAGGGCAGAAGCCTGTCTGAGGGGCTGGCAGCAGCAGCAGCTGCAGTGAAACCCCGGGAAAGGCAGTTTGGCAGTACCAGGGTCTGTGCTACAGACCACTGGGATCATGGGATTGTGCCAACTATGCCAGGATGGCATAGAGGGGGCAATTCCATGATCATAGACATGTTACATGGCCATATTCGGAGTTACCATTGTGAAGCTACATATAGGTAGTGACCTATATGTAGTGCACGCGTGTAATGGTGTCCCCGCACTCACAAAGTCCGGGGAATTGGCCCTGAACAATGTGGGGGCACCTTGGCTAGTGCCAGGGTGCCCACACACTAAGTAACTTAGCACCCAACCTTTACCAGGTAAAGGTTAGACATATAGGTGACTTATAAGTTACTTAAGTGCAGTGTAAAATGGCTGTGAAATAACGTGGACGTTATTTCACTCAGGCTGCAGTGGCAGGCCTGTGTAAGAATTGTCAGAGCTCCCTATGGGTGGCAAAAGAAATGCTGCAGCCCATAGGGATCTCCTGGAACCCCAATACCCTGGGTACCTCAGTACCATATACTAGGGAATTATAAGGGTGTTCCAGTAAGCCAATGTAAATTGGTAAAATTGGTCACTAGCCTGTTAGTGACAATTTGAAAGAAATGAGAGAGCATAACCACTGAGGTTCTGGTTAGCAGAGCCTCAGTGAGACAGTTAGTCATAACGCAGGTAACACATTCAGGTACAATTATGAGCACTGGGGCCCTGGCTGGCAGGGTCCCAGTGACACATACAACCAAAACAACATATATACAGTGAAAAATGGGGGTAACATGCCAGGCAAGATGGTACTTTCCTACAGCATGCCCATGAGCAATTCGATTATTGGAATAGGCAGCTCTGCTGCTTTTGCTTAGGGAAATTAATCTTTTTTCATAAACAGGTAGAACACAGAATGATCTACCAAAAACAATCAGTTTTCTCAAGAAATGTATTAAATTAAATTGATCTATCTATATCTATATATATATATATATATATATATATATATATATTTATATACATATATATATATATATATATATATATATATATATATATATATATATATATATATATATATCAGCTCACTTTACCAATAGCAGCTTTTAGCTATTCGCCACCATGTGTCAGTACTAACCAAAAACACCGATTTGTCTTCTTTGCCTGTCCCTCAGAGTTTATAAGCAGCCCATTATTTACGAGTGTTTCATGTAATTTTCCAAGTATTTTAGAGATTAATTGTTTTTGAAAGAACAGCAAGTGCAGATTGAAATTTACAGAGCATCTTCTGAGTTTCGGTTAAAACATCAGTAACCATTTTGGCTATCACTAAAGTCAACGCTGGTCTCAATCGTGATAAGAAGGTGTAATGAGAACTATATTTTACTTCATGAGTAAGTGCATCTTTTTAATTAAGTTGTGCAACTTAAAAGAATCATCTCACCATCAGGAAATTGAACCCCGGTCTCCCGCGTGACAGGCAGGGATACTGACCACTATACTAACGAGGACTTAATGGCAAAAGTTTAACAGTCCTCACCTCGTTGAGGATAGGGCATGCCCATGAGCAATTCGGATTATTGGAATAAACAGCTCTGCTGCTTTTGCTTAGGGAAATTAATCTTTTTTCATAAACAGGTAGAACACAGAATGATCTACCAAAAACAATCAGTTTTATCAAGAAACATTTTGAATTAAATTGATCTATCTATATCTATATCTGTATATATATATATATATATATATAATCAGCTCACTTTACCATTAGCAGTTTATAGCTATTAGCCACCAGGGGTCAGTACTAACCAAAAACACCAATTTGTCTTCTATCCCTGTCCCACAGAGTTTATAAGCAGCCCATGATTTACGTCTGTTTCATGTCATTTTCCAAGTATTTTAGAGAAAATTGTTTTTGAAAGAACAGTAAGTGCAGATTGAAATTTACAGAGCATCTTCTGAGTTTCGGTTAACATATCAGTAAGCATTTTGGCTATCACTAAAGCCAACGCTGGTCTCAATCGTGATAAGTGGGTGTAATGAGAACTATATTTTACTTCATGAGTAAGTTCATCTTTTTCATTAAGTTGGGCAACTTAAAAGAATCATTTCCCCGTCGGGGAACTGAACCCCGGTCTCCTGCGTGACAGGCGGGAATACTGACCACTATATTAATGAGGACTTAATGGCAGTAGTTTAGTAGTCCTCACCTCTTTGAGGATAGGTCATGCCCATGAGCAATTCAGCTAATTGGAATAGGCAGCTCTACTGCTTTTGCTTAGGGAAATTAATCTTTTTTTATAAACAGGGAGAACGCAGAATGATCTACCAAAAATAATCAGTTTTACCAAGAAAGTTTTTCAATTATATTGATCTATCTATATCTATATCTGTATATATGTATATGTATATATATATATATATATTTATATATATATATATATATATATAGATATAAAATCAGCTCACTTTACCATTAGCAGCTTTTAGCTATTCGCCACCAGGGGTCAGTACTAACCAAAAGCTCCAATTTGTCATCTATCCCTGTCCCACAGAGTTTATAAACAGCCCATGATTTACGACAGTTTCATGTCATTTTTCAAGTATTTTAGAGATAAATTGTTTTTGAAAGAACAGTAAGTGCAGATTGAAATTTACTGAGCATCTTCTGAGTTTCGGTTAACACATCAGTAAGCATTTTGGCTATCACTAACTTCAAAGCTGGTCTCAATCGTGATAAGCAGGTGTAATGACAACTATATTTTACTTCATGAGTAAGTGCGTCTTTTTCATTAAGTTGTGCAACTTAAAAGAATCATCTCCCCGTCAGGAAATTGAACCCCGGTCACCCGCGTGACAGGCGGGGATACTGATCACTATACTAAAGAGGACTTAATGGCAAAATTTAAACAGTCCTCACCTCTTTGAGGATAGGGAATGCCCATGAGCAATTCGGATTATTGGAATAGGCAGCTCTGCTGCTTTGGCTTAGGGAAATTAATCTTTTTTCATAACAAAGTAGAACATAGAATGATCTACCAAAAACAATCAGTTTTATCAAGAAATATTTTGAATTAAATTTATCTATATCTATATCTGCATATATATATAATCAGCTCACTTTACCATTAGCAGCTAATAGCTATTAGCCTCCAGGGGTCAGTACTAACCAAAAACACCGATTTGTCTTCTTTCCCTTACCCATAGAGTTCATAAGCAGCCCATGATTCACGACTGTTTCCTGCCATTTTCCAAGTGTTTTAGAGATAAATTGTTTTTGAAAGAACAGTAAGTGTAGATTGAAATTTACAGAGCATCTTCTGAGTTTTGGTTAACACATCAGTAAGCAGTTTGGCTATCACTAAAGTCAACACTGGTCTCAATCATGAGAAGCAGGTGTAATGAGAACGATATTTTACTTCATGAGTAAGTGCATCTTTTTCTTTAAATTCTGCAACTTAGAAGAATCATCTCCCCGTCGGGGAATGAACCCCGGTCTACTGCTTTAAAAGCAGGGGATACTGACCACTATTCTAACGAGGACTTAATGGCGGAAATTTCACAGTCCTCACCTCTTTGAAGGTAGGGCATGCCCATGAGCAATTCGGATTGTTGGAATAGGCAGCTTTGCTGCTTTTGCTAAGGGAATTTAATATTTTTTCATAAACCGGTAGAACACAGAATGATCTACCAAAAACAATCAATTTTATCAGGAAATATTTTTAATTAAATTGATCTATCTATATCTGTATCTGTATATATATATATACATATATATATATATATATATATATATATATATATATGTATAATCAGCTCACTATAACATTAGCAGCTTATACCTTTAGCCAAAAGGGGTCAGTACTAACCAAAAACACAGATTTGTCTTCTATCCCTGTCCCACAGAGTTTATAAGCAGCCCATGATTTACATCTGTTTCATGTCATTTTCCAAGTATTTTAGAGATAAATTGTTTTTGAAAGAACAGTAAGTTGAGATTGAAATTTAGAGAGCATCTTCTGAGTTTCGGTTAACACATCAGTAAGCATTTTGGCTATCACTAAAGTCAACGCTGTTCTCAATCGTGATAAGCAGGTGTAATGACAACTATATTTTACTTCATGAGTAAGTGCATCTTTTTCATTAAATTCTGCAACTTAGAAGAATCATCTTCCCATCCGGGAATTGAACCCCGGTCTCCCACGTGACAGGCAGGGATACTGACCACTATACTAACAAGAACTGATTGGCAGTAACATAATATTCCTCACCTTTTTGAGGATAGGGCATGCTCATGAGCAATTCGGATTATTGGACTAGGCAGCTTTGCTGCTTTTGCTTAGGGAAATTAATATTTTTCATAAACAGGTTGAACACAGAATGGTGTAGCAAAAACAATGAGTTATCGAGAGATATTTTGAATTACATTTACATATATATATGTATATATATATATAGGTATATAAATAATCAGCTCAATTTACCATTAGCTACTTATAGATATTAGCCACCAGGGGTCAGTACTCACCTAAAACACTGATTTGTCTTCTATCCCTGTCCCAGAGAGTTTATATACAGCCCATGATTCACCACTGTTTCATAACATTTTCCAAGTGTTTTAGCGATAAATTGTTTTTGAAAGAAAAGTAAGAGCAGATCGTAATTTATCAGTGAGCATTTTGGCTATCACTGAAGTCAACCGTGATAAGCATGTGTTAGAAATGGGGTCTTTGGTAGGCAGTCAGGTTACCCCCTGTCCAAGCAAGGACCCTCACTCTAGTCAGGGTAAGTCACACACAATCCAAAGTATCCTGTGCCCAACCTCTGGTAGCTTGGCACTGAGCAGTCAGGCTTAACTTAGAAGGCAATGTGTAAAGTATTTATGCAATAAATCATGCAATAACACAGAAGAACACCACAAAAATACACCACACAGTGTTTAGAAAAATATCATATTTTTCTGGTAAAATGTAGGTCAAAACAATTAAGATGCAATAAGTATATGTTGAGATATCACTGTAAAAATGATATAAAGTGTCTTTAGTCTCTTAAAAGCAACAAGCAAAAGCAAAAGCAACAAGCACAAAGTACCTGGTTTGTGGTCAAAATCTCCGCAGGGAACCACAGAGGAGGAGATGCGTGGAAAACAGGGAGGTGGGCATCGATTCCTCGGTCCGCATACGGCGATGCGTCTTTTATTTTTTCACACAGGGAAGGCTTTGCGTCGATTTCTGGTGCTCGGTCTTGGATCGTCTTCGGGTTCCGGGGTTTTCGAACGGCCCAGGGATGATGTGTGAAATTCCGCACTGACAGGACGAAGTCACAGGGGCTGCGTCGATCTGGTGGGCGTTGCGTGGAAATTTCTACTGCACGACAGGCGCTGCGCCGATTCCTCTCTTGAAGTCGGGCTGCATCGTTTCGGCTCGGCTGTGCATCGATCCAGTGGGCCGTGCGTCAAATTTCCAGTCGCTACGCTGGTGTTGCGTCAATCTTCTCATTGCGAAGTCGGGCTACTTCGTTCTAGTTCGGCGTGTGGTGAATTTTTCACAGCGATGCAGGCTGTGCATTGTTTCTGGCAGGCTGTGCATCGATTTTCGCCACACAGGGAGTTCTCTTGCAGTAATGAAGTCTTTTTGGTCCTGAGACTTCAGGGAAGAGGAGGCAAGCTCTATCCAAGCCCTTGGAGGGCACATCTTAGGACAGCCAGAGAGCAGTAAGGCAGCAGGTCAACAGCAAGGCAGCAGTCCTTCACAGAAAGCAGTCAGATGAGTCCTTTGGGCAGCCAGGCAGTTCTTGGCAGATTGCAGGTTCTGGTTCAGGTTCTCTTCTCCAGGAAGTGCCTGAGTTGGTAGGGGCAGAGGCCCTGGTTAAATACCCAAATGTGCCTTTGAAGTGGGGGAGACTTCAAAGAGTGGCTTAGAAGTGCACAAGGTCCACTTTCAGTTCAATCCTGTCTGCCAGGGTCCCATTAGGGGGTTTGGCAGTCCTTTGTGTGAGGTCAGGCTATTGTCCTTTGACATACAAGTGTCAGGCCCTCCACCCTCCCATCCCAGGAAGACCCATTCAAAATGCAGATGTATGCAAGTGAGGCTGAGCATCCTGTGTTTGGGGTTTGTCTGATTGAATGCACAAGGGAGCTGTCAACTGAACCTAGCCAGACATGGATTGTAAGGCACAGAAGAATTTAAGTGCAGAGAAATGCTCACTTTCTAAAAGTGGCATTTCTAAAATAGTAATAATAAATCCAACTTCACCAGTCAGCAGGATTTTGTATTACCATTCTGGCCATACTAAATATCACCTTCCTACTCCTTTCAGATCAGCATCTACAAATCAAACAGTATATGAGGGTAGGCCTAATGTTAGCCTATGAAAGAAGCAGGTCTCACAGCAGTGCAAAAACGAATTTAGGAGTTTTACACTACCAGGTCATGTAAACTACACCGGTATATGTCCTGCCTTTTGCCTACACAGCACCCTGCTCTGTTGGTTGCCTAGGGCTTACCTTAGGGGTGACTAAAATGTAGAAAAAGGGGAGTCTTAGGCTTGGCAAGCACTTGTAAATGCCAAGTCGAATGGGCAGTGAAACTGCACACACAGGCCTTGCAATGGTGTGCCTGAGACATGGTTATGTCACAATCTGAATGCTTCTTACCATGATTGTCTGTCAATCTCGAGGCACCACCTGGTCTCTTGCTGGTTCTGGACTGACCAAGGTATGGTCGACCCTTTCCAGTAGCCACGGTGCTGCTGATAGAGTAACACCAGGCAGACCCAATTCTGGGAAAAACCTCAGAAGCAAGGAACTCCTGAAAAAAAGAAGCGTAATATGAACTGGAAACAGCAAAAACTGCAGACATGAAAAAACAGGAGAAGACCAAAAATCACCGGATACAGGACCGAGGAGCACCCCAGAACGGAAGTGTTTGAAACGCAAGGAACAGAAGACCAACTGTGCTTATATACTGGCAAACAGGAAGTGACATGCTGTCAACACCAGGACAGTGTGCGTTCTACGGGTGACTAGAATGCAAAAACCCAACACTCTCAAGATAATTTAATTTATGCATTGTGCTGATGTGTTATTGTTTAACCTTTTTTATTGCAGAATTCAATCCTGAAGACACATTCTTAAGGTGCTTATAAATACTGTTCATTTGCAATGTATTGCTGCAGGCTTTCAGAATGAGTCAGGGCGTGGTCCCTTTCCAGGGCCTTCTAGAAGCTTTCCCTGCAGCATGCCTGGGTGTGGTTGTGGGCTGGGTCAAGACTCTATAAAAGGGAGCCAGCCCAGCTCCACATGCTCACTATTCAGAGGTCCCGGTGCAGAGCAGCAGCAACTTCCTGATCTCCCGTTCCGGTGGCCTACTTTGATTTTCCAGGCCTCGCCCTTTCACTCGGCTGGGTGATCCTTGATCAGGGCGGTAAGACGGAGGTCAGGCTGGGCCCCCGACTCCATATCAATGACGCTCGAATTCTTGGGCCTAATTTTTCGTGCTAAATAATTTGTTCTTGAGTGTGCAAGTGTGAGTTTTGGACTTTTCATGACATTTGCATTCTGGCATTCGAATCGGCAAGACGCGCGACTCTTTCCTTGTGATTAATTCATGAAATTCATTGTACGCTACCATTCCTTGGGAGTTTTATGATGGCGTTCAAATCGGCAAAATGCGTGATTCGCTTCCTAGTGATTTAACCTTTGATATTCATTGGGCGCTACCATTCCTTGGCAGTTACCTGGTGGCATTCGAATCGGCAAGACGTGTGATTCATTTCCTAGTGATTTAACTCTTGATACTCATTGTGCGCTACCATTTCCTTGGCAGTTTCATGGTGGCATTCGAATCGGCAAGACGCGTGATACTTTCCTTGTGATTAATTCATGAAATTCATTGTACGCTACCATTTCTTCGCAGTTTTATGGTGGCATTCGAATCGGCAAGACGCGCGATTCGCTTCCTAGTGATTTAACCTTTGATATTCATTGTGCGCTACCATTCCTTGGCAGTTACATGGTGGCATTCGAATCGGCAAGACGTGCGATTCCTTCCTTGTGTTTAATTCATGTTATTCATTGTGCGCTACCATTTTTTGGCAGCTACATGGTGGCAGTCGAATCGGCAAGACGCAAGATTCTTTCCTCGTGCTTAATTAATGTTATTTACTGTGCGCAATCATTCTAAGGCATTTACTTGATAATTTTCAAGTTAACAAGTCGCGTGATTTATTTCTTGAATCTACGTTGTGTTATTCATGGTGCACAATCCTTCTATGGTGTTTAATACTTATATGAAAACCTGCAATGTGCGCAATTCACTTTCCAATGTTTTCAGAGAACACAAAAAGTGACCAGAGCTCTAGATGTAATGCTGTGTGTTCCTGAGATGTATTCTTAAAATAAGATTCATATGATGGTTCAGAAATTACTCAGATTGTTTCCTGATTCTCATGCTAAAGAAAGTACTTGAATCTAAAAGTTTTATCTAACCCCTCTTATTTTCTCCCACAGGTATACAGTCATCTAAAAGCCTAGTCATTATAAGATTTATTCTTAGGTTGTTCATGTATTCAGAATAACGATGCCTGGAGTCATAGCATAGTATTGATTTCATGAGAGGTTATTTTGATGTTTGTGTGTTTTAACCTTTTGCTTCCCACAGGTCTCCTTCCCAGCTGTTCCCTTCCTAATCCCCTTTTTCACACTTGGACTCACTTAGACTCTGTGACAAATCTAATCAGAGTATTGGAGCTGTCTTGTGGTGGAAGTGTTGGGAGCGTGGACAGACCCCGAGGATCTGGTGACTCTGACAGAATAGGGAGCCCACAAATTACTATCCTCCTGGTTTGTGTATGTTCTCATCATGGCCACACGGGATGAGCTAGTCAAGGCTATCACCCAGCTCCAGTCAGAAGTGGTTTCATCAAAAGATTTGACAAATAGCCTAGCTGAGAGAATGAGTCAGTTACAGGATAAGGTAGAGAAGAAGGAACAAAGTCCCACAGGTGTGTCTTGGCCAGGTACTTCTTCTCAGACTTCTGGAGGCAATCCAACAAACATTTCCCTCAATGTTCCTTCCGCCATTCCTTTAGCTCCCCCAGAACGTTTCTCAGGTGACCCCTTCAAAGCACAATCTTTTCTGGTTCAAGTGGAACTACACTTTACCTGCAGACCACATACTTTTCCCAATGCCCAGTCCAAAGTAGCTTTTTTGTTATCATATCTGTCTGGAGATGCAGCTACCTGGGCTATTCCTTTTGTGCGTAAAGATAGTCCCCTGTAGTACAACTGGAGAAACTTTGTTCGCAAGTTTGAACGAGTTTTTGATCGTAGAACTGTAACACTGTCAGCAGATCGTGAACTATTAGACTTACTCCAGGGGAATCAGGACTTAGGGGGTCATTACAACCTTGGCGGTAAAAGCTGCTTACCGCCGTGCAGAGGACCGCCAATACACCGCCGCGGCCGCGGAATTCCGCCACAGCTATTATGACCCACATCTCGGAATCCGCCGAAATACAGACACCCACACAAGTCCGCCACACCTAAGGTCAGTGATAAACTGGCGAAAACAAAACCTCCACCGTCACGCCAACAGAAACATGCCCATGTTATCACGACCCACGAATCCACGCGGCGGTCTTTCAACTGTGGTATTCCATTGGCGGTACACAGCGCTGCGCTCAAAATACACACACATCTCCAAAACACCGCCACATTGGACAATTCCAAATACACACACCTGATACACATACACACACCACTCCCACACACCCAACACAATCTAAAACACACACCCACATCACCCACAAACCCCTACGATCACAAGTCACGACCGAAGGCCAGAGAGACAGAGAGCACAGCAACAGAGAACCCCACCACACAGAGGCACACAACACCATCACCCATACAACATTACACGCACAATACACCACACACCACTACACATTACCACACACATCAACACTGACACCACTCCACACATCACCCAAACCACCCCATGTCACGCCAAAGACACCCCCGGTTTTCCGAGGAGGAGCTCAGGGTCATGGTGGAGGAAATCCTACGTGTACAGCCACAGCTATTTGGCTCACAGGTGCAGCACACATCCATAGCCAGGAAGATGGAGCTATGGCGCAGAATAGTCGACAGGGTCAACGCAGTGGGACAGCATCCAAGAAATCGGGAGGACATCAGGAAGAGGTGGAACGACCTACGGGGGAAGGTGCGTTCAGTGGTCTCCAGGCACAACATCGCGGTACAGCGGACTGGCAGCGGACCCCCACCTCCTCCCCCACAACTAACAACATGGGAGGAGCAAGTCTTGACCATCATGCATCCAGAGGGCCTCGGAGGAGTCGGTGGAGGAATGGACACTGGTAAGTCAAATCTTAACTATCATATCCCCCACCCTATCTGCATGCTATCACACAACCCCGCCCTCACCCCCTCCCCTATCACTCCAACTCCTCACTAATGTACTAAAAATACAAATCACCAACACCAAGCCCTGCATGACACAACTAAGCATGGTCACCCCTCACCAAAGCATGCTCACTGCACATACCCATAACAACCCCCTAACCATCATCACACAAGGTCCTACACAGGAATACTTGCACTGGGGTACACAAACACCCACCCATTGCACACCATGACACACACACATGCAATAATCATGCTCTTATATCCCTGCAGGACCACTAAGGAGCATCACCACACAGGAGGGTCCAGACATCTCCACTCCACCCACAGAAGAGGCCCACAGTGACGAAAGCAGCTCTGCCCTACTGGATCCTGATGACCAGCCCGGACCATCGTGGGCCTCAGGACAGTCAGTTCCCCTTGCACAGGCACAGCCCAACAACGACCTTCCCCCCTCTGGTAACACCAGCACAGCACCCACCCAGCGGGCCCATACCTCCGTACCCAGGACACGTCAATCAGCGGTGTGTCCACCACTACAGGGAACCCAGGATAACCCACCACCCCAACAACAACAGGGACCTGGGGGCAGTGGTAGTGGGCACACGGTCCAGGGGACGGAGGCACAGGAACACAGGGGAACTGGGAGGGCTGCTGTGTGACAGGGGGCGGACAGGCCAAGGGAACCCACCCTCCAGGGGGCCCTCTCCTCCATCATGGGAGCATACCACCACTCCCAGGGGACGATGGCTACGGTCCTGGCCAAGTTTCAGGAGACCCAGCGCCTGCAGGACGAACAGTATTTGGGGTTCAGGGAGGAGCTCAGGACCATCAGCTCCGCCCTGGGCACCATCGTAGGGGTGCTGAAGGACATACAAAAAACCATGATGGACACCGTGGCACTCCAAGGGGCCCCTGACACTAGCATGGACGATGAACTGCCCACCACCTCCGCAGGCGCTAGTGGACAGGACACCTCACCACAGGACCACCACACCAGCACCCCACCCCCTGCAGACGGACAACCACCACGCAAGCGGTCCCTGAGATCCAGGAACAGGACAGAACAAGATGGCAAGACCCCCGCCAGGAAATGAGACCACCCTGATTGTCCTCCCACTGTCCCACTTTGCTACCCTGTCTATACTTAAACTGCCCCAGCTCCACTTCCTATGCCCATATGGGCAGTGCACCTGTGTGACCAATAGACTGGACTCTGCCATGGACATTCCTCCACCGTCCCCCATCACCATTTTACAACCCCCCTCCATTTTTGAGCACTTAAATAAACACCCTTGAACCACAAAACAATCTGGAGTCAGTCTGTGATTTGGTAAATTTGTATTATCAATGACAGTGTCAAAATGCTTTCTCAATTGTAAAGCCAACATACCTATGTCACACATCATAAGTCCTTGAAGGATGCAAGCAGATGACACACGTTGGTAACCACACCTGTGAAACCGTAATAGAAAGGAACTCAGTGACCAAATACTGCTATTAAACAACAGGCAGGATAGAGGTAGAAGTGTGAAAGTGAATGTACTGTGAAAAAAAGTATTTCTCACCTGTGTGTCACTGGAAATATTGCTGTATGACTAACTCCCTGTTGTCTATGTCTTCTTCCTTAGCTTCCTCCTCATCACTGTCCACAGGCTCCACAGGCTCCACAGCTGCCACAACACCGCCATCTGGACCATCCTTCTGCAGAAAAGGCACCTGGCGTCGCAAAGCAAGATTGTGAAGCATCGAGCAGGCGATGATGATCTGGCACACCTTCTTCGGTGAGTAGAATAGGGAACCACCTGTCATATGGAGGCACCTGAACCTGGCCTTCAGAAAGCCGAAGGTGCGTTCGATCACCCTCCTAGTCCGGCCATGGGCCTCATTATACCGTTCCTCTGCCCTGGTCCTGGGATTCCTCACTGGGGTCAATAGCCAGGAAAGGTTGGGGTAACCAGAGTCCTCTAATAGCCACACACGGTGCCTCTGGAGTTGACCCATCATATAAGGGATGCTGCTATTCCGCAGGATGTAGGCGTCATGCACTGAGCCAGGGAACATAGCATTTACCTGGGAGATGTACTGGTCTGCCAAACATACCATCTGTACATTCATGGAATGATAACTCTTCCGGTTCCTGTACACCTGTTCACTCCTGTGGGGGGGGACCAGAGCTACATGGGTCCCATCAATAGCACCTATGATGTTGGGGATATGTCCAAGGGCATAGAAGTCACCTTTCACTGTGGGCAAATCCTCCACCTCAGGGAAAACGATGTAGCTCCTTACGTGTTTCAGCAGGGCAGCCAACACTCTGGACAACACGTTGGAAAACATAGGCTGGGACATCCCTTATGCCATGGCCACTGTTGTCTGAAAAGACCCACTAGCAAGGAAATGGAGCACTGACAGCACCTGCACGTCAGGGGGGATTCCAGTGGGATGGCGGATTGGTGACATCAGGTCTGGCTCCAAATGGGTACATAGTTCCTGGATAGTGGCACGGTCAAACCTGTAGGTGACGATTAAATGTCGCTCCTCCATTGTCAACAGGTCCACCAGCGGTCGGTACACTGGAGGATTCCGCCATCTTCTCAAATGTTCCAGCTGACGATGCCTAGGAAGGACAGCAGCGACCACAGAGTCAACAAATTCCCAGGTATGTACCCACAGATACACAGAACACGACACCAAACACAAAACTGTTCCTGTATGTGTGTTGAGTGTAGGCCTAGCTATGTGTGACGCAGTAGTAAAAGAAGCCATGTGGGCCCCCGAAATGGCGGCTGCCTGACCTCTAAACTGGGACAATGGGAATGTGAGGTAACTGCGCTGGCGTTGTACCCCGTCGCGGTAGGCGGTCATAGACCGCGGCGCAATGCTGCACTGGTTAACATTGGACCCTATGGGTCCCAGGAGCCAATGACGAAGTGCGCCGGCGGTGATGATACGCACCGCCGCGGACGTCACCTCCGCGGACGTGACCGCCATTTTCTATCTGTTCAATCACTCAATACCTGATCTTCGACAGGAGAGGACCTACACTGCAAGTGCTGCTGTGACCTCGGTCTGGAAGAGACAATGGCTGCTGCGTCTGGGGAAAGGGCCCCTGCCTTCCCTGCTCAGGAGTTGGAGAAGCTAGTAGACGGGGTCCACCCCCAGTACACGCTACTCTACGGTCCTCCAGACCAACAGGTAAGTACACAGGGAGCACGTTGTCTGGGCTATGCCTGGGTGGAGAGGGCTGGTTGTAAGAGGGAAGGGGGCAGAGCTCAGGGAACATGAAGGACTGTGAATGCATGTGCCACATGGCAAGGGTAGGGATGGCGGCCACTCACATCGACGGTGCAGTTGGTAATGACTTCTCTTCTTCCCCTGTGCATGTCATGTAGGTCAGCGCCCACCAGAAGAAGGAAATTTGGCGTGCCATCGCCAAGGACGTCCGGACCCTGGGGGTCCACCAGAGACGGGGCACCCACTGTCGGAAAAGATGGGAGGACATTCGCCGCTGGAGCAAGAAGACGGCGGAGGCTCAGCTGGGGATGGCCTCCCAACGTGGGAGGGTTGCCCGTCGAACCATGACCCCCCTGATGTTCCGGTACTCGGCGGTGGCCTACCCGGAGTTGGATGGGCGCTTGAGGGCATCACAGCAGACACAAGGGGGTGAATACACTCTCATTCTGGGGACTTGGCGAGCAGTTGAGGGGTCTGGGTGGGGGAGGAGGGCTGTGGGTGTACATAGGCCAGGCAGAAATACGTAGGCTTGGCCCCTCTGTAATGCAGGGCATGTGGCACTCCACCCCACCTCAGTAGTGGGCCAAGTACAGGTATAAATGCCCCTGTGGCATCCATGTGTGCAGATGTCCACCATAGCCATGTTGGCCAGATCCCAGGAATTGCATCTGTAGAGGCCAATAGCATGGCGTAGGGCAGGGGGCTGCTGTGTCTGTATTGTCCGCCAACGGTAGCGGTAAGCCATGCACTCAACCTGTCTTTCTTCTGTCGTCCCCTCCCCCTTTTTCTGCTCTCCCTGTTCTTTTGTGCATCAGCATCATCAGGCGGAGGTACAGTGGCACCAGGGCACGAGGGAGCTGCATGCCACATGGCCATGGAGGGCCACACCACGGACTCAAAATGCACCAGTGGGACGGAGGGCGAGGGGAGCTACATGTCGTTCACTGGATCACCAACCAGCGACACGGACTCGTCCGCCGATGGGAGCTCCCTTGTGGTGGTGGCACCATCTGTGCCCCACACTTCTACAGGTACAGCCGCCACCTCCCCTACCAGCACCGCCCTCCCAGCAGCCCCTCAGCCTTCGCCCCGTGCCCGCTCACCCAGGAGGGTCACCTCAGGCACCTCAGGCCCTGCCCCAGTCACCCCTGCTGCCCTCAGTGAGGAGGCCATTGACCTCCTCAGGTCACTCACTGTTGGGCAGTCTACCATTGTGAATGCCATCCAGGGTGTAGAAAGGGAGTTGCAACACACTAATGCATTCCTGGAGGGCATTCATTCTGGTCAGGCTGCCCATCATCGAACCCTGCAATCTCTGGCCTCAGCACTGATGGCAGCCATTGTCCCTGTCTCTAGCCTACCCCTTCCAACTTCCTCCACCCAGACCCAATCCCCCGTACCCCAGCCTGGCCCAAGCACACCATCAGATAAGCATGCATACACCTCAACACCCAAAAGTAGCTCAGGCAAATATAGGCACCACACAACCCACAGGCACTCACACAAGCATCACCCACATGCAGACACAGCAACATCCACTGCCTCCACTGTGTCCCCCTCGTCGTCGTCTCCCTCCTCCCTCCCAGTATCGTCTACACTCTCACCTGCATGCACTACATCTACAGGCACTAGGACTCGCACCATAACACCCAGCACCACACCCGGCTCACCTGCACTCACCACCCCCACTCCCATTTACACGTCCCCTGTGTCCTCTCCCAGTGTGTCTGTGATGCCCCCTCCCAAAGTACACAAACGTGGGCACCCACACACCCAACATCCATCCACCTCACGACAGCCTCCAGTACCTGCACCTGCACCCAAAACACCTAAAGTGACACCTCCTACAACCACATCCTCTTCCTCCACTCACAGACCCCCTCCAGCTACCCATCCCAGTGTTCGTCAGAAACTGTCCCTCAGCAACGTTGACCTCTTTGCCCCCGCCCCTCCAATTCATCAGTCCCATAGTAGCGCCTCAGCCAAAAAGACTCCAGTACCAGTGGTGCGTGTCACAGGTGTGTGGAGTGCACCGGCCACCAGGGCAGGCAGCGTGACACGGAGCCAAGGCACTGCCAGTCCACCCCCCTGTAAAGCATCTCAAGTTGGCAAGTGGCCGACGGGACCGGGAGAAGACTCCTGGAGGCAAAACTACTCACAAGGGTCCCAGGGGGATTGCAGAGTCCGCTGTGACTCCTCCAAAGGCGGTGAAGTGCCAGAAGAAGTCTGCACAGCCTCGTGAGAGCAGCACGGCGGGGAAGGGCGGCATCCTCCCCGGCGGCCGGGACGCCACCGACAGCACCGTCGTCACTGGTCCGGAGACCACCGCCAGAGTCAGTGCCCAGGAGGGCAGAAGTATCGTCACTGGTCCAGAGACCACCGCCAGAGTCAGTGCCCAGGAGGGTATCGTCACTGGTCCGGAGACCACCGCAGGAGTCAGTGCCCAGGAGGGCAGAAGTATCGTCACTGGTCCGGAGACCACCGCCGGAGTCAGTGCCCAGGAGGGCCCAATTATCGTCACTGGTCAGGAGACCACCGCCGGAGTCAGTGCCCAGGAGGGCCCCGGCTGCCACAGCCCCGCTGGGCAATGAGGGACCATCTTGCCACACACCAATGCACAGGTCAGAGACCGCCATGGCAAAGCACCGCTGAACATGGCAAAGCACCGCTGAACAGGCCAGAGACCGCCATGGCAAAGCACCGCTGAACAGGGCAAAGCACCGCTGAACAGTCCAGAGACCGCCATGGCAAAGCACCGCTGAACAGGGCAAAGCACCGCTGAACAGGCCAGAGACCGCCATGGCAAAGCACCGCTGAACAGGGCAAAGCACCGCTGAACAGCCCAGAGACCGCCATGGCAAAGCACCGCTGAACAGGGCAAGCACCGCTGAACAGCCCAGAGACCACCATGGCAAAGCACCGCTGAACAGGGCAGAGCACCTCTGCAGAAGGAAAAGACCGCAACATCAAGCATCGTTATCCCATGTACAGCTGGGTCAGTGACGGGACAGGAACTGTCACGGGGAGCCTAATCCAGTCTATGCACCATTCCCCCTCCAGAACCAGTGGAGGCTGTTATCCACTTGAGAGACTGTGGCTTTGCACTCCCCAGGATATGGCAGTGGGCAACCCACCCACTGTAGAGACTTGAGAGACTGTGGCTTTGCACTCCCCAGGATATGGCAGTGGGCAACCCACCCACTGCTGAGACTTGAGAGACTGTGGCTTTGCACTCCCCAGGATATGGCAGTGGGCAACCCACCCACTGTAGAGACTTGAGAGACTGTGGCTTTGCACTCCCCAGGATACATCAATGAGCATGGAGCCCCGTCGTGGATCTGGCGTGCTGCTGTAATCCGGCTGAGGTGCCCCCCCTTCCCTTCCCCCTGAGGTGCCTGTTGTATTTCTCTCTGATGCCCTGGCAGTGTTCTCTCCGTTTGTGGACAGGTATCTTGTGTGTGCCACGCCCATGCATTTTTGGCCCAGTGGTGCACGGACATTGAGATGTGCATATCTGCACTACTTCTCGTAATGTATATACTTTTGTATGAGTTTATATATATCTGTATATATTTGAAACATGTATATTGATACATTACAATGTTTGAACTGATTTTGTTTTGTCTTTGCAATCTTCTGGGGGGGTTGTGGGTTGTTACAGTGTTGTTTTGAAATGCATTGGTGTGTGTGTTGATATGTGTGAGGGTGGGGGTGTTGCGTGTGTGTCCCCCTGACTTTTGGCCCCCCCCATGTCGTAGATGCAGTACTCACCGTTGTCTTCGCCGCCGCCGGCGCTGGTGTTCGTAGATGAGTAGGAAGACAAGGGCAGGTAGGATTTGTAATTCCGGCTCCATGGTGTCCTCCTTCCTCGTGGGATGTGTTAAGGTGAGCGTTTTCCCATTGCAAAAGCTGTTTCCGCCGTGTTTTTATCCACGGTGAATCCGCCCCGGAAAAGGTGGCGGATTGGCGGGTTGTGATACTGTGGGCGGTACATTGTCTTCCCCTGTCTGTTGGCGGTTTCCGCCACAATCATAATTCCCTTTTTTTGTCCGCCGGCCTGTTTGTGGTATTCCCGCACCTTTAACACCATCCGCCAGGGTTGTAATGACCCCCTTAGTGTCATATTTAGCTAGTTTTAATCGGCTGGTCGCTGAGACATCCTGACCAGAGGAAAAACAAGTGGCCTTGTTTTATAAGGGACTCAAAGAGGAGTTAAAAGATATCTTGGCGCAAATCGACCCGCAACCTACAGACTGTCAAGAATTAATAAACCTTGTCTTGAGGCTTGATCATCATTTAACTGAACAAAAAGGAATGCGTAAAAAGACTGAAAAATATTCCTGGCATGTTCACGATAACAGAGACTCAAGAACTCCGAAAGAAAGAATGTCTGAATCGATGGAGATCGTAAACATTAGGAGACCCTTGACCAAAGATGAAAAGGACCTACGCAGAAAAAATGGCCAATGTCTCTATTGTGGGCTGAAAGGTAATTTCGTCAAAAACTGTTCAATCAAACCAAAGAACAAGCTAGGTCCAGTTCAGAAGGTTGCAGCTAATGCATCAGCCGAGTCAGAAAACTAAAACACCCAAGATGCAGAGAAGGGTTGCTCTTGGGTGTCACCGTGGACTCTTCACAATCCAGACATCTCAAACTGGGAATAAGAGTTCAGGTTAAGAAAAAGACCTATTTCAAGAAGGCTCTAGTCAATTCTGGGGCTACCGGGAACTTTGTTGACGCCCAATTGGTTTGTGCATGGGGGATCCCATGTATGGAAAAGAAGACCCCAGAAATGATCCAGGCAGTTGATGGAAAACTCTTGACTGGATGTCCGGTAACTCTTCAGACTGTCCCCTTGTCGGTGATTTTTGAAGACAAAAATCAAAGAAAGACACATAAAGAGAAACTTATCCTTGACGTGATCCATGCTCCCCAGTATGGGATTATTCTTGGCTTGCCATGGTTAACTCATCACAATCCAGAGATTAATTGGGCAGAACGAAAGATCGTGTTCTCATCTGCACTATGTAAACAACGATGTCTCCAAAGGACTCAAGAATCGGAAGTTCACAACTCTTACATAGCTACTGCAGCAGAGAAAGAAGTTTGGTTGCCCAAACAGTATTCATCTTATGAAGATGTATTTGATGAGAAAGAAGCAGAAAACTTACCTTCTCATAGATCTTATGACTGTCAAATTGATCTAGTCCCAGGTGCAATACTTCCCAACTGTCGTGTGTGTGCCCTGTCAGAACATGAAAATCAACATCTACGAAAATACTTGGATCAATTCCTAGAGAATGGTTTCATTCGCCCCTCTAAGTCTCCCACAGCTTCTCCTTTGTTTTTTGTTTCAAAGGCGAATGGAGAATTTCGAGCTTATATCGACTATAGGGGTTTGAACAAAATCACCATCAAGAACAAATATCCTGTGCCCCCAATTCCGGTCTTGCTGGAACAAGTAAAGAAAGCAAAAATCTACACGAAGCTGGACCTTGGAGGTGCTTACCATTTGGTCAGAATGAGAAAGGGTGACGAATGGAAAACAGCGTTCAAAACAAGATATGGCCTTTTTTAATACACCGTCATGCCTTTTGGTCTGTGCAATGCTCCAGCAGCATTTACATTTTTCTTGAATGACGTTCTTAGAGAGTACCTCGATATATTTGCTATGGTCTACATTGATGACATTTTGATCTACTCAGACAATGAAAATGAACATGTTCAACATGTGAAGAAAATTCTGGCAGTCCTTCGTAAGCACCATTTATATTGCAAACTAACCAAGTGTGAGTTTCATGTTACCACAGTTGAGTTTTTAGGGGTTATCCTTACCCCTCAAGGTATGGTGATGGCAGAAAGTAAAGTAAAAGCTGTATCTGATTGGCCCACCCCAAAGACTGTTCGTGATGTACAATGTTTCCTGGAGTTTGCAAATTTTTACCGGAGGTTCATAAATCATTTCTCCCAGACAGTGGCTCCAATTACTAAGCTATTAAGAAAGAAATATTTGTATGGTCCCCAGAAGCCGATCAAGCCTTTTCAACTTTGAAAGAAGCTTTCTCCACTGCCCCAGTCTTGACTCATCCAGATGCGGATCGACCTTCAATAGTGGAAGCTGATGCTTCAGATGTGGCGATAGAAGCAGTCTTGTCACAAGGAAACAAAAACACTGGTCAACTTCATCCTGTAGCTTACATGTCTCGGAAGTTGAACAAAGCCGAACAGAACTATGTAATTGCTGAAAAAGAGCTTCTGGCGATTTGTGACGCCTTTAAAGAATGGCGACATCATTTGTTGGGTGCCAAATATACTGTCACAGTATATACTGATCATCGCAATCTTCAATTCATGAGTTCCGCCAGACTTTTGACTCCTCAGCTATTACGCTGGATGCTGTTTTTTGCTGAGTTTGATTTTGTGGTAACCTTCCGTCCCGCCAAGAGTCTACCACGTTGCCTGCAGTTCAAACCTCCAGAGCTATCATTGCTCTTGACAAGGTCCTGTGTATCATAAAAACCGAAGACTTCTTTGAAGACATCCGCAATTCATTCACTGTAGAAAAATGGCTGACGTGGGCCCAAGCAGATCCCAAAAGGTCAATCAAGCAAGGACTACCCTTTCATGACGCTCGTTTGTTTGTGCCCACTACCAAACTTCAGAAGATAGTGTTTCATTGGTTGCATGTTATACCTACGGCAGGTCACCCATGTACTCCTAAAACTCTTGAATTAATCCAACGCTATTTTTGGTGGCATACCCTAACAAAAGATGTAAAAACAATGATAAACAACTGTGAAGTCTGTGCTTGCACTAAAACAAGTCATTCAAAATCGAAAGGATTGTTACACCCACTCCCAACCCCAATTTGTCCGTGGGAGCACATTTTTTTAGACTTTATTACTGGTCTGCCAGTGGTTCAACAGCATACAGTAATTCTGTTGGTAGGAGATAGTCTCACGAAATATGGACATTTCATTGCCTGTAAGAAATTGCCCACCTCTAGTGAACTGGCAACTATCTTACTGAATAGAGTGGTTCGTTATCATGGACTGCCAAAAGTGATCCTCTCCGATCAGGGGTCGCAATTTGCCTCCAACTTCTAGAAGACATGGTGTAAAACACTTCAAGTGACATCTACACTATCTAATAGCCACCATCCTCAAACAGATGGTCAAACGGCGAGACTAAATCAGACTTTGAAGCAATACATACGTGCTTACGCTGAAAAAGCACTTCATTCTTGGACGTCAATGCTCTGGTTAGCTGAGTTAGCCTACAACAACTCCTTCCACACTTCTACTGGCGGTACACCCTTCTTTGGTTTGTTTGGCTATCATTCTGACACCTTGCCCATCACAATCCCTCAAGAGTATTCTCTTACTCCAGCTGTGTCAGAGACCATTCAACATTTGCATCAAACCCAGAAACTGATTCAACAGCATTTAGAAAAAGCCAAACTAAAATACAAAAAGCATTATGACAAGAAACATTGTGAAGGACCGCAGTATCAACCAGATGATAAAGTGTGGCTTTCCACAAAAAATATAGACTTCAAGAAGAAGCACATGTTCAAACCCAAATTCATAGGTACTTACACTATTCTTCAACAAATCAATCATGTGACCTATAAACTGCAATTGACAAAATCCTTACAGATTCATCCAGTGTTCCACACTTCCCTCTTGAAAAGGGCAGTCCAGAAGATCCGCCCTCATCCTTCTCCTGTTCTAGTACAGGGGGAAGAAGAATACGAAGTCAAGAAAGTGTTGGATTCTAAACTGAGAGGGCGTGACCTATGGTACTTAATCTAATGGAAAGGTTATGGCCCTGAAAGTAACTCATGGGTTTCCTCATCTGATATTCATGCTCCAGTACTTGTGAGACGCTTTCATCATCTCAATCCAGACAAACCAGGCCCTAGAGCGCGTCTGGGAGAGGGGAGAACTGTCAACAACAGGACAGTGCGCACTCTACGGGCGACTAGAATGCAAAAACCCAACACTCTCAAGATAAAGTCATTTATGCATTGTGCTGATATGTTATGGCTTAACCTTTTGCATTGCAGAATTCAATCTTCAAGTCCCATTCTTAAGGTGCTTATAAATACTGTTCATTTGCAATGTATTGCTGCAGGCTTATAGAGTGAGTCAGGGTGTGGTCCCTTTCCAGGGCCTTCTAGAAGCTTTCCCTGAAGCATGCCTGGGTGTGGTTGTGGGCTGGGTCAAAACTCTATAAAAAGGAGCCAGCCCAGCTCCACATGCTCAGTATTCAGGGGTCCCGGTGCAGAGCAGCAGCAACTTCCTGAGCTCCCGTTCCGGTGGCCTACTTTGATTTTCCAGGCCTCGCACTTTCACTCGGCTGGGTGATCCTTGATCAGGGCGGTAAGACGGAGGTAGGGCTGGGCCCCCGACTCCGTCTCAATGATGCTCAAATTCTTGGGCCTAATTCTTCGTGCTGAATAATTTGTTGTTGCATGTGCAAATGTGCATTTTGAACTTTTCATGACATTTGCATTCTGGCATTCGAATCGGCAAGACGCGCGATTCTTTCTTTGTGAGTTAACCTTTAATATTTATTGTGCGCTACCATTCCTTGGCAGTTACATGGTGGCATTCGAATCGGCAAGACGTGCGATTAATTTCCTAGTGATTTAACTCTTGATGCTCATTGTGCGCTACCGTTCCTTGGCAGTTTTATGGTGGCGTTCGAATCGGCAAGACGCGCGATTCGCTTCCTAGTGATTTAACCTTTAATATTTATTGTGCGCTACCATTCCTTGGCAGTTACATGGTGGCATTCGAATCGGCAAGACGTGCAATTAATTTCCTAGTGATTTAACTCTTGATGCTCATTGTGCGCTACCGTTTCCTTGGCAGTTTCATGGTGGTATTCGAATCGGCAAGACCCGCGATTCTTTCCTTGTGCGTACTTCATGATATTCAATGTGCGCTACCATTTCCTTGGCAGTTTCATGGTGACATTCAAATCGGCAAGACGTGCAATTCTTTTCCTTGTGCGTAATTCATGATACTCATTGTGCGCTACCATTTCCTTGGCAGTTTCATGGTGGCATTCGAATCGGCAAGACGCGCAATTCTTTCTTTGTGATTAATTCATGAAATTCATTGTACGCTACCATTCCTTGGCAGTTTTATGGTGGCGTTCGGATCGGCAAGACGCGCGATTTGCTTCCTAGTGATTTAACCTTTGATATTCATTGTGCGCTACCATTTCTTGGCAGTTACATGGTGGCATTCGAATCGGCAAGACGCGCAATTCCTTCCTTGTGTTTAATTCATGTTATTCATTGTGCGCTACCATTTTTTGGCACTTACACGGTGGCATTCGAATCGGCAAGACGCATGATTCTTTCCTCGTGCTAAATGTTATTTACTGTGCGCAATCATTCTAAGGCATTTACTTGATAATTTTCAAGTTAACTAGTCGCGTGATTTATTCCTTGAATCTACGTTGTGTTATTCATGGTGCACAATCCTTCTATG
The DNA here is from genome assembly GCF_031143425.1 of Pleurodeles waltl. Classification (NCBI taxonomy): domain Eukaryota; kingdom Metazoa; phylum Chordata; class Amphibia; order Caudata; family Salamandridae; genus Pleurodeles; species Pleurodeles waltl. The sequence continues at coordinate 10,736,386 of NW_027150097.1, read as the reverse complement.
GTGTTTAATACTTATATGAAAACCTGCAATGTGGGCAATTCACTTTCCAATGTTTTGAGAGAACACAAAAAAGACCAGAGCTCTAGATGTAATGCTGTGTGTTCCTGAGATGTATTCTTAAAATGAGATTCATATGATGGTTCAGAAATTACTCAGATTGTTTCCTGATTCTCATGCTAAAGAAAGTACTTGAATCTGAAAGTTTTATCTAACCCCTCTTGTTTTCTCCCACAGGTATTCAGTCATCTAAAAGCCTAGTCATTAAAAGATTTATTCTTAGTTTTTTTATGTATTCAGAATAACGATGCTTAGAGTCATAGCATAGTATTTATTTCATGAGAAGTTATTTTGATGTTCGTGTGTTTTGACCTTTTGCTTCCTACAGGTCTCCTTCCCAGCTGTTCCCTTCCTAATCCCCTTTTCCCCACTTGGACTCTCTTAGACTCTGTGACAAATCTAATCAGAGTATTGGAGCTGTCTTGTGGTGGAAGTGTTGGGAACGTGCTCAGACCCCGAGGATCTGGTGACTCTGACACATGCAGGAAGTTCCGAAACATCATCTTGAATTGGGAAAAGCCACATTTGAGTGAATGGAAAAATAGCCATGGGGTAAAAGAGGAAGCAAAGCATGCAGGGAAGAAAACACAGACTCCTGGGAAGAAGAAAACATGGCTAAGAGGAAAACCATAAGGAAAGAGTAAACAAGAAAAAAGAAAAAAGACAGAAAGTATAGGTAAGTGAGATTATAAGGGAAAAAATCGGGTGCAGCCTGAAGCAGCGCCCAAAGAAGCACAGCTCAAAATGCGGCCTGCGGCAGAAGCAGCCATCCAGGACACAAACCGCCAATCTGACCGTGGTCCGCAAGTGGGGCACCACAGGTCCTCGCGGCGTCACAGTAGGTCCCCTCCCCAAAGCCCCAGGCTTGTCAGGTTTATGCTGAAAAAAGGTACGGACTAAGCGGGGAGCATGGACAGAGGAGGCATCCTCCCACGAACAGTCACAAATGGGATAGCCCTTCCAGCGAATTAAAAACTAGAGGCGATTCCGAAAAATGCACAAATCGCATATCTCCTGTGCTTCATACTCAGGATGACCATCAACCAAAAGAGAAGGAGGACCATGGGCAGTTCTCTGGTAGGGATCTGGAACAAAAGGCTTGAGTTGGGATATGTGAAAGTCAGGGTGCACTTTACTAGTCAATGGCAGGCGAAGTCAAACAGAGGCTGGATTAATCACATGCAAAACTCGAAAAGGTCCATAGTAACGAGGTTTTAACTTGTTCTGGGATAAGCGAAAAAGCAGAAATTTAGAGGAAAGCCATACCTTGTCCCCGGGCTGAAAAGATGGAGCAGCATTATGAAGAGCATCAGCTACCTGCTTAATGTATCGTTTAGTGGCCAAGAGATTGGCACGTATCAGGTTCTGGACCTGATGGAGATGATGAACAAATGAGGTAACTGCAGGAACAGGGGAGTCCTTAGGAGGGACAGTAGGAAAAGCAGTAGGGTGAAAACCATAAGTGCAAAAGAAAGGTGTAGACTTAGTTGCACTATAGACTGTATTGTTATAAGAAAACTCAGCCAGTGGTGGGTAAGAAGACCAATTATTCTGAGTCGCATTACAAAAACAGCGCAAATATTGTTGGAGTCCTTAGTTAAGGCGTTCTGTTTGACCATTGGTCTGCGGATGGAAACAGGAAGAGAGAGCCACATCCATATGTGAAAATTTACAAAACTCTCACCAAAAATGAGATAAATATTTAGGTCCCCATCAGAAATAATTACTTGAGGAAGACCATGTAATCGAAAGATATCTTGTATAGAAAAATGAGCCATCTTAGTAAAGGAATCCACTGTAACCATTATGACCTGATAACCTGCAGAAGGTGGCAAAGAACATATAAAATCTGTGGTTATCGTATGCCATGGAACGGATGATACTGTTAAGGGTATCAATATACCTGCTGGCTCAGTCCGAGGTGTTTTAGGTTGAGCACACATTGGGCAAGATCTTACATATGTTTCGGCATTGGACCTTAATTTGGGCCACAAAAAAGAGCGAAGGAGTAGTTCCTGTGTGTTCTTAATTCCGATATGTCCAGCAATAGGAGAGTCATGACACCTTTGCAAAACTTCTGTCTGAACCTTCTCAGTAGGCAAAAATATGGTGTTTTTATGAAAGTAATATTCCTGATGCTTTTGTAAGTGGGGACTTAACGTGTTCCATTCTTTCATGGATAACTTCTGATACTCGGTCTTCACCTGGTCAAGAAAAGATTGAACTAGTTCCACAATGCGACATGGCTCAGTGATGTGTGGAGAAATAGAAATATTGCTCTCCGGATATCGGCGGGATAGAGCATCTGCCACACTATTTTTGGATCCAGGAATGTAAGTGACAATGAAATCGTTTTGACTGAAAAAGAAAGCCCACCTGGCTTGATGACTATTCCAGCATTGAAAACTGCAGAGGCATTGTAGATTGCAATGATCAGTTCGTACTTCAAAAGTCTCCTGAGAATCCATTAGGAAATGCCTCCATTCCTTGCAGGCAGCCTTTAATACCAGTAATTCTCTTTCCAATACAGAATAGTTTCGTTCTGCATCGGATAACATGTGGGATAGGTAAAAGATAGAGGGGGTCATTACAACATTGGCGGTAAAAGCCGCTTACTGCCGTGCAGAAGACCACCAATACACCGCCGCGGCCGCGGAATTCCGCCACAGCTATTATGACACACATCTCGGAAACCGCCGAAATTCAGACACCCACACAAGTCCGCCACACCAAAGGTCAGTGGAAAAGTGGCGAAAACAAAACCTCCACCGTCACGCCAACAGAAACACGCCCATGCTATTACGACCCACGAATCCACACGGCGGTCTTTCAAACGCGGTATTCCATTGGCGGTACACACCGCCGCGCACAAAATACACACACATCTCCAAAACACCGCCACATTGGACAATTCCAAATACACACACCTGATACACATACAAACAACACTCCCACACACCCAACACAATATAAAACACACACCCACATCACCCACAAACCCCTACGACCAAAATCCCGAACGAAGCCCAGAGAGAGACACTACAAACAACTACAAAGCATCCACAGGCACTCAACACCATCACACACACAACTTCCACGCACAATACACCACACACCACTACACATTACCACACACATCAACACTGACACCACCCATCACCCAAACCACCAAATGTCACGCCAAAGACACCCCCGGTTTTCCGAGGAGGACCTCCGGGTGATGGTGGAGGAAATCCTACGGGTAGAGCCACAGCTATTTGGCTCACAGGTGCAGCACACATCCATAGCCAGGAAGATGGAGCAATGGCGCAGAATAGTCGACAGGGTCAATGCAGTGGGACAGCATCCAAGAAATCGGGAGGATATCAGGAAGAGGTGGAACGACCTACGGGGGAAGGTGCGTTCAGTGGTCTCCAGGCACAACACTGCAGTACAGCGGACTGGCGGCGAACCCCCACCTCCTCCCCCACAACTAACAACATGGGAGGAGCAAGTCTTGACCATCATGCATCCAGAGGGCCTCGGAGGAGTCGGTGGAGGAATGGACACTGGTAAGTCAAATCTTAACTATCATATCCCCCACCCTACCTGCATGCTATCACACACCCCAACCCTCACCCCCTCCCCTATCACTCCAAATCCTCACATATGTACTCATAACACAAACCCCCCATCCCAACACCAAGCCCTGCATGACATAACTAAGCATGGGCACCCCTCACCAAAGCATGCTCACTGCACATACCCATAACAGCCCCCTAACCATCATCACACAAACCCACACACAGGAATGCCTGCACTGGGGTACACAAACACCCACCCATTGCACACCATTACACACACATGCAATAATCATGCTCCTATATCCCGCAGGACCACTAAGGAACATCACCACACAGGAGGGTCCAGACATCTCCACTCCACCCACAGAAGAGGCCCACAGTGACGACAGCAGCTCTGCCCTACTGGATCCTGATGACCAGCCCGTACCATCGTGGGCCTCGGGGCAGTCGGTTCCCCTTGTACAGGCACAGCCCAACAACGACCTTCCACCCTCTGGTAACACCAGCACAGCACCCACCCAGCGGGCCCATACCTCCGTATCCAGGACACGTCAATCAGTGGTGTGTCCACCACTACAGGGAACCCAGGAGAACCCACCACCCCAACAACAACAGGGACCTGGGGGCAGTGGTAGTGGGCACACGGTCCAGGGGACGGAGGCACAGGAACACACGGGAACTGGGAGGGCTGCTGTGCGACAGGGGGCGGACAGGCCAAGGGAACCCACCCTCCACAAGGCCCTCTCCTCCATCATGGAAGCATACCACCACTCCCAGGAGAAGATGGCTACGGTCCTGGCCAAGTTTCAGGAGACCCAGCGCCTGCAGGACGAACAGTATTTGGGGTTCAGGGAGGAGCTCAGGGCCATCAGCTCCGCCCTGGGCACCATCGTAGGGGTGCTGAAGGACATACAAAAAACCATGAGGGACACCGTGGCACTCCAAGGGGCCCCTGACACTAGCATGGATGAAGAACTGCCCACCACCTCCGCTGGCGCTAGTGGACAGGACGCCCCACCACAGGACCACCACACCAGCACCCCACCCCCTGCAGACGGACAACCACCATGCAAGCGGTCCCTGAGATCCAGGAACAGGACAGAGCAAGATGGCAAGACCCCCGCCAGGAAATGAGACCACCCTGATTGTCCTCCCACTGTCCCACTTTGTTACCCTGTCCATACTTAAACTGCCCCAGCTCCACTTCCTATGCCCATATGGGCAGTGCACCTGTGTGACCAATAGACTGGACTCTGCCATGGACATTCCTCCACCGTCCCCCATCACCATATTACAACCCCCCTCCATTTTAGAGCACTTAAATAAACACCCTTGAACCACAAAACAATCTGGAGTCAGTCTGTGATTTGGTCAATTTGTATTATCAATGACAGTGTGAAAATGCGTTCCCAATTGTAAAGGCAACATACCTATGTCACACATCACAAGTTCATGAAGGATGCAAGCAGATGACACACGATGGTAAACACACCTGTGAAACCGTAATGGAAAGGGACAACTCAGTAACCAAATACTGCTATTAAATAACAGACAGGATAGAGGTAGAAGTGTGAAAGTGAATGTAATGTGAAAAAAAGTTTTTCTCACCTGTGTGTCACTGGAAATATTGCTGTATGACTGACTCCCTGTTGTCTATGTCTTCCTCCTCAGCGTCCTCCTCATCACTGTCCACAGGCTCCACAGCTGCCACAACATCGCCATCTGGACCATCCTCCTGCAGAAAAGGCACCTGGCGTCGCAACGCAAGATTGTGAAGCATCGAGCAGGCGATGATGATCTGGCACACCTTCTTCGGTGAGTAGAATAGGGAACCACCTGTCATATGGAGGCACCTGAACCTGGCCTTCAGGAGGCCGAAGGTGCGTTCGATCACCCTCCTAGTCCGCCCATAGGCCTCATTGTAGCATTCCTCTGCCCTGGTCTTGGGATTCCTCACTGGGTTCAATAGCCATGACAGGTTGGGGTAACCAGAGTCCCCTAATAGCCACACACGGTGCCTCTGGAGTTGACCCATCATATAAGGGATGCTGCTATTTCGCAGGATGTAGACATCATGCACTGAGCCAGGGAACATAGCATTTACCTGGGAGATGTACTGGTCTGCCAAACATACCATCTGTACATTCATAGAATGATAACTCTTCCGGTTCCTGTACACCTGTTCACTCCTGTGGGGGGGGACCAGAGCTACATGGGTGCCATCAATGGCACCTATGACGTTGGGGATATGTCCAACGGCATAGAAGTCACCTTTCACTGTGGGCAAATCCTCCACCTCAGGGAAAATGATGTATCTCCTTACGTGTTTCAGCAGGGCAGACAAAACTCTGGACAACACGTTGGAAAACATAGGCTGGGACATCCCTGATGCCATGGCCACTGTTGTCTGAAAAGACCCACTAGCAAGGAAATGGAGCACTGACAGCACCTGCACATCAGGGGGGATTCCAGTGGGATGGCGGATTGGTGACATCAGGTCTGGCTCCAACTGGGTACATAGTTCCTGGATAGTGGCACGGTCAAACCTGTAGGTGATGATTAAATGTCGCTCCTCCATTGTCAACAGGTCCACCAGCGGTCGGTACACCGGAGGATTCCGCCATCTTCTCAAATGTCCCAGCTGGCAGTGCCTAGGAAGGACAACAGCGACCACAGAGTCAACAAATTCCCAGGTATGTACCCACAGCTACACAGAACACGACACCAAACACAAAACCCTTCCTGTATGTGTGTTGAGTGTAGGCCTAGCTATGTGTGACGCAGTAGTAAATGAAGCCATGTGGGCCCCTGAAATGGCGGCTGCCTGACCTCTAAACTGGAACAATGGGAATGTGAGGTAACTACGCTGGCGTTGTACCCCGTCGCGGTAGGCGGTGGTAGACGGCGGCGCAATGCTGCATTGGTTAACATTGGACTCTATGGGTCCCAGGAGCCAATGACGAAGTGCGCCGGCGGTGATGATACGCATCCCCGCGGACATCACCGCCGCGGACTTGACGGCCATTTTCTATCTGTTCAATCACTCGATACCTGATCTTCGACAGGAGAGGACCTACACTGCAAGTGCTGCTGTGACCTCAGTCTGGAAGAGACAATGGCTGCTGCGTCTGGGGAAAGGGCCCCTGCCTTCACTGCTCAGGAGTTGGAGAAGATAGTAGATGGGGTCCTCAGCTACTCTACGGTCCTCCAGACCAACAGGTAAGTACACAGGGAGCACGTTGTATGGGCTATGCCTGGGTGGAGAGGGCTGGTTGTAAGAGGGAAGGGGGCAGAGTTCAGAGAAGATGCATGCATGTGCCACATGGCAAGGGTAGGGATGGGGGCTACTCACATCGACGGGGCAGTTGGTAATGACTTCTCTTCTTCCCCTGTGCATGTCATGTAGGTCAGCGCCCACCAGAAGAAGGACATTTGGCGTGCCATCGCCAAGGAAGTCCGGACCCTGGGGGTCCACCAGAGACAGCGCACCCACTGCTGAAAAAGATGGGAGGACATTCGCTGCTGGAGCAAGAAGATGGCGGAGGCTCAGCTGGAGATGGACTCCCAACGTGGGAGGGGTGCCTGTCGCACCATGACCCCCCTGATGTTCTGGATCCTGGCGGTGGCCTACCCGGAGTTGGATGGGCGCTTGAGGGCATCACAGCAGACACAAGGGGGTGAGTACACTCTCATTCTGGAGACTTGGCGCGCAGTTGAGGTGTCTGGGTGGGGGAGGAGGGCTGTGGGTGTACCTAGGCCAGGCAGAAATACATAGGCTAGGCCCCTCCGTAATGCAGGGCATGTGGCACTCCACCCCACCTCAGTAGTGGGCCAACTACAGGTATAGATGCCCCTGTGGCATCCATGTGTGCAGATGTCCACCATAGCCATGTAGGCCAGATCCCAGGAATTGCATCTGTAGAGGCCAAGAGCACGGCGTAGTGCAGGGGGCTGCTGTGTCTGTATTGTCCGCCAACGGTAACGGTAAGCCATGCACTCAGCCTGTCTTTCCTCTGTCGTCCCCTCCCCTTTTTCTGCTCTCCATGTTCTTTTGTGCATCAGCATCATCAGGCGGAGGTACAGTGGCACCGGGGCACAAGGGAGCTGCATCCCACATGGCCATGGAGGGCCACACCACGGACTCACAATGCACCAGTGGGACGGAGGGCGAGGGGAGCTTCACGTCGGTCACCGGATCACCAACCAGCGACACGGACTCGTCCGCCGATGGAAGCTCCCTTGTGGTGGCGGCACCATCTGTGCCCCACACTTCTACAGGTACAGCCGCCACCTCCCCTACCAGCACCGCCCTCCCAGCAGCCCCTCAGCCTTCGCCCCGTGCCCGCTCACCCAGGTATGTGGGCATCACCTTCGCCCCAGGCACCTCAGGCCCTGCCCCAGTCACCCCTGCTGCCCTCAGTGAGGAGGCCATTGACCTCCTCAGGTCACTCACTGTTGGGCAGACTACCATTGTGAATGCCATCCAGGGTGTAGAAAGGGAGTTGCAACACACTAATGCATTCCTGGAGGGCATTCATTCTGGTCAGGCTGCCCATCATCGAACCCTGCAATCTCTGGCCTCAGCACTGATGGCAGCCATTGTCCCTGTGTCTAGCCTCCCCCTTCCAACTTCCTCCACCCAGACCCAATCCTCTGTACCCCAGCCTGTCCCAAGCACACCATCAGACAAGCATGCATACACCTCAACACCCAAAAGTAGCTCAGGCAAACATAGGCACCACACAACCCACAGGCACTCACACAAGCATCACCCACATGCAGACACAACAACATCCATTGCCTCCACTGTGTCCCCCTCCTCGTCGTCTCCCTCCTCCCTCCTAGTGTCGTCTACACTCTCACCTGCATGCCCTACATCTACAGGCACTAGGACTCGCACCAGAACACCCAGCACCACATCCCGCTCACCTGCACTCACCACCCCCACTCCCATTTACACATCCCCTGTGTCCTCTCCCAGTGTGTCTGTGACGCCCCCTCCCAAAGTACACAAACGCGGGCACCCACAAACCCAACATCCATCCACCTCACGACAGCCTCCAGTACCTGCACCCAAAACACCTAAAGTGACACCTCCTACAACCACCTCCTCTTCCTCCACTCCCAGACCCCCTCCAGCTACCCATCCCAGTGTTCGTCAGAAACTGTCCCTCAGCAACGTTAACCTCTTTGCCCCCACCCCCGCCCCTCCAATTCATCAGTCCCGTCATAGCGCCTCAGCCAAAAAGACTCCAGTACCAGTGGTGCGTGTTACAGGTGTGTGGAGTGCACCGGCTACCAGGGCAGGCAGTGTGACACAGAGCCAAGGCATTGCCAGTCCACCCCCTGTAAAGCATCTAAAGTTGGAAAGTGGACGACGGGACCAGTGAAGACTCCTGGAGGCAAAACTACTCACAAGGGTCCCAGGGGGATTGCAGAGTCAGCTGTGACTCCTCCAAAGGTGGGGAAGGGCCGGAAGAAGTCTGCACAGCCTGGTGTGAGCAGCATGGCGGAGAAGGGCGGCATCCTTCCCGGCGGCCGAGACGCCACCGCCAGCACCGTCGTCAATGGTCAGGAGGCCACCGCCGGAGTCATTGCCCAGGAGGGCACAAGTATCGTCACTGGTCAGGAGACCACCGCCAGAGTCATTGCCCAGGAGGTCACAAGTATTGTCACTGGTCAGGAGACCACCGCAGGAGTCAGTGCCCAGGAGGGCACAAGTATCGTCACTGGTCAGGAGACCACCGCCACCGCCGGAGTCATTGCCCAGGAGGGTACAAGTATCATCACTGGTCATGAGACCACCGCCAGAGTCATTGCCCAGGAGGGCACAAGTATCGTCACTGGTCAGGAGACCACCGCCAGAGTCATTGCCCAGGAGGGCACAAGTATCGTCACTGGTCAGGAGGGCACAAGTATTGTCACTGGTCAGGAGACCACCGCTAGAGACATTGCCCAGGAGAGCACAAGTATCGTCACTGGTCAGGAGACCACCGCCAGAATCAGTGCCCAGGAGGGGCCCGGCTGCCACAGCCGCACTGGGCAATGAGTGACCGTCATGCCACACACCAATGCACAGGTCATAGACCGCCATGGCAAAGCACCGCTGAACAGCCCAGAGACAGCCATGGCAAAGCACCGCTGAACAGCCCAGAGACCGCCATGGCAAAGCACCACTGAACAGCCCAGGGCACCACCATGGCAAAGCACCACTGAACAAGGCAGAGACCGCCATGGCAAAGCACCGCTGAACAAGGCAGAGCACCGCAGCAGAAGGAAAAGACCGCCACATCATGCATCGTTATCCCATGTACAGCTGGGATAGTGACGGGACAGGAACTGTCGCGGGGAGCCTAATCCAGTCTAGGCACCATTCCCCCTCCAGAACCAGTGGAGACATGCATCCACTCTGTCTGTCCTTAACAGTATGAAGCACTCTGGGCACCATTCCCCCTCCAGAACCAGTGGAGACATGCATCCACTCTGTCTGTCCTTAACAGGATGAAGCACTCTGGGCACCATTCCCCCTCTTGAACCAGTGGAGACATGCATTCACTCTGTCTGTCCTTAACAGGACGAAGCACTCTGGGCAACAGTCCCCCTCCAGAACCAGTCAAGACTGTTATCCATTTGAGAGACTGTGGCTTTGCACTCCCCAGGATGGTACAGTGGGCAAGCCACCCACTGTAGAGACTCGAGAGACTGTGGCTTTGCACTCCCCAGGATGGTACAGTGGGCAAGCCACCCACTGTAGAGACTTGAGAGACTGTGGCTTTGCACTCCCCAGGATACATCAATGGGCCTGGACCCCCATTGTGGATGTGGCGTGCTGCTGTAATCTGGCTGAGGTACCCCCCCTTCCCTTCCTCCTGAGGTGCCTGTTGTATTTCTCTCTGATGCCCTGGCAGTGTTCTCTCCGTCTGTGGACAGGTATCTTGTGTGGGCGTCGCCCATGCATTTTTGGCCCAGTGGTGCACGGACATTGATATGTGCATATCTGCACTACTTCTCATAATGTATATACTTTGGAATGAGTTTATATATATATCTGTATGTATTTGGTAACTGTATTTTGATACATTACAATGTTTGAACTGATTAAGTTTTGTCTTAGCATTCTTCCGGGGGGGTTGTGGGTTGTTACTGTGCTGTTTGGAAATGCATTTGTGTGTGTGTTGTAATGTGCGAGGGTGGGGGTGGGAGTGTTGCGTGTGTGTCCCCCTGACTTTTGCCTCCCCCCTCCCCTATGTCGTAGGTGCAGTACTCACCGTTGTCTTCGCCGCCGCAGGCGCTGGTGTTCGTAGATGAGTAGGAAGACAAGGGAAGGTAGGATTTGTAATTCCGGCTCCATGGTGTCCTCCTTCCTCGTGGGATGTGTTCAGGTGAGCGTTTTCCCATAGCAAAAGCTGTTTCCGACGTGTTTTTAATCACGGTGAATCCACCCCGGAAAAGGTGGCGGATTGGCGGGTTGTGATACTCTGGGCGGTACATTGTCTGCCGCCTGTCTGTTGGCGGTGACCGCCGCGCTGCTTGTCTGTACCGCCGTGGTGGTCGGAGTGTTAAAGTGACTGTCTTTCTTGGCGGTTTCCGCCACGGTCATAATTCCCTTTTTTGTCCGCCAGCCTGTTGGCGGTATTCCCGCCGCTTTAACACCGACCGCCAGGGTTGCAAAGACCACCAGAATGTTCAAGGTTATCATCATCTTGTTTTTGAAGGAGCACAACTCCAATGGCTCGATCTGAAGCGTCCGTGACCACAATACATTTCTTAGTAGTGTCAGGATGATGGAGTATTGGGCTTGGGTAAAGGCACGCTTTAGAGTCTGAAAAGCCCTTTCCGCTTCTTCTGTCCAAATGAACCGCTTCTTCAGGCCTTCTTTTTTGATGGTCTGGGTTATACATCCTTGTCGTTGAGCAAAGTCCTTTATAAATTGCCTATAGAAATTGGAAAACCCTAATAAGCACTGTGTTTCTTTGACAGAAGTAGGAGAAGACCAATCTAATATGGCTTGTACCTTATCTGGGTCCATGGCGATTCCAACTGGATTGATACGAAAACCTAGATATTGAACTTCGGTCTTCTTAAACTCACACTTCTCCGGTTTACAGTACAAAATATTTAGTCAGAGTCTTCCCAAAACTTGAAGAACATGTTTAGTGTGTTGTTCGGGACTACGAGAATATATTAGAATGTCATCTAAATAGACTACGACACTCTGGTTCAAAAGATCAGAGAAAACCGAATCCATAAATCTTTGGAATATGGAAGGTGCGTTGGTAAGGCCAAAAGGCATGACACAATATTCAAAGTGGCCAAACGGGGTATGAAAACCAGTCTTCCATTCGTCATCTTCCTCAATTTGGATAAGATGATAGGCACCCCTTAGGTCCAGCTTGGTGAATATTGTAGCTCCTTAGACTGCTGCCAGAACATCCTTGATAAGGGGTAAGGGATACCTATCCTCGATGGTAATCTTATTTAACTCTCGAAAGTCTATACAGGGGCGGATATCTTTAGTCTTCTTAGGTACAAAGAAAAGAGGAGCCCCAGCAGGTGATGAAGAGGGAGCAATCAATCCACTTTGTAGGTTTTCCTCTATGTATTCCTTCAGTACCTTCTTTTCCTGTTCTGATAAGGAATACATTCTTCCAAATTGGACCACTTCCCCGGGTATCAAAGGAATAGAGCAGCCATAGTCCCTATGAGAAGGCAAAATGGGTCTTTGAGGTTTCTGGAATACATCAGAGTACCCTTGATAGCATCTGGGTACTCCTTGAATCACGTTAATAGTACTGCTTGCTTCGTTGGAGGAAAACATGGACCCTTTTGGTGACCAATAGGAATCAGTAGAATAACAAAGCAACTGACAAAAGTGAGAGGAAAGTGATATAGGCCCTCATTACAACCCTGGCGGTCGGTGTTAAAGCGGCGGTAATAACACCAAAAGGCCGGCGGGAAAAAAAACTGGAATCACGATCATGGCGGAAACCGCCAACATAGACAGCCACTTTAACACTCTGACCGCCACGGCGCTAGAAACAAACAGCTTGGCGGTCACCGCCAACAGACAGGCGGAAGACAATGTACCGCCCACACTATTATGAGAGGCCAATCCGCCACTTTTTCCGGGGCGGAACCAACGCAAACAAAAACACGGCGGAAACAGGACTTGGAAGGGAAAACACTCACCACTCCACACCCCACGAGGACCAGGATGCCATAGACCCAGAACTCCAAATACTCCCTGCAATGGTATTCCTGCTCCTCTATCAGGAGCAACAAAGATGGCAGCGACGACCACGGTGAGTACTGCACCTACTACACAGGGGATGGGGGTGGGGGGAGGGAAAAGACAGTGACACACACACGCAACTCGCAACACCCCCACCCCCACCCTCACCCACAACAACATACACACAAATACATGCTGCAACATTACATTTACACCCCCCACCACCCCTCAAGAACGCAAGGACAAAAGGAAATGAGTTGAACGATTGTAATCATGAAAAAAACAGTAGTCAAAACTCGAAATACAGTATATACAATTATGTACACCAAATACACAAGTCCGGATAGTGCACCAATTATTGTCCGTGGACCACTGGGCCCAAAATGCATGGGCGAGGCCCACACTCGATACCAGATTTCAAACGGAGAGAACACTGCAGGGGCATCAGATCGAAAAGAAACAGGCACCTCAGGGGGCACCTCAGCCGGATGAGTGCACAACGCCACTGCTCCACGAGGGGGCTCCACTGCTGTATCCTGGGGAGTGCATAGCCACTGTCTCTCAAGTCTCTCCAGTGGGTGGTTTTCCCACTGGTTTATCCTGGGGAGTGCAAAGCCACAGTCTCTCCAGTCTCTCCAGTGGGTGGTGTGCCCACTGCTTTATCCTGGGGAGTGCAAAGCCACAGTCTCTCAAGTCTCTCCAGTGGGTGGTTTGCCTACTGCTGTATCCTGGGGAGTGCAAAGCCACAGTCTCTCAAGTCTTTTCAGTGGGTGGTTTGCCCACTGCTGTATCATGGGGAGTGCAAAGCCACAGTCTCTCAAGTCTCTCCACTGGGTGGTTTGCCAACTGCTGTATCCTGGGGAGTGAAAAGCCACAGTCTATCAAGTCTCTCCAGTGGGTGGTTTGCCCACTGCTTTATCCTGGGGAGTGCAAAGCTACAGTCTGTCAAGTTTCTCCAGTGGGTGGTTTGCCCACTGCTGTATCCTGGGGAGTGCAAAGCCACAGTCTCTCAGGTGGATGCCTTTCTCCACTGGTTCTGGAGGGGGCTTTGTGCCCAGAGTGCTTCATTCTGCCAAGGACTGAGGTAGTGGATGCCTTTCTCCACTGGTTCTGGAGGGGACTTTGTGCCCAGAGTGCTTCATCCTGCCAAGGACTGAGGTAATGGATGTGATACTCCACTGGTCCTGGAGGGGGCTTTGTTCCCAGAGTGCTTCATCCTGCCAAGGACAGAGGTAGTGGATGTGATACTGCACTGGTTCTGGAGGGGGCTTTGTGCCCAGAGTGCTTCATCCTGCCAAGGACAGAGGTAGTGGCTGCCTTTATCCACTGGTTCTGGAGGGGGCTTTGTGCCCAGAGTGCTTCATCCTGCCAAGGACTGAGGTAGTGGATGTGATACTCCACTGGTTCTGCAGGGGGCTTTGTGCCCAGAGTGCTTAATCCTGCCAAGGACAGAGGTAGTGGATGCCTTTCTCCACTGGTTTGGAGGGGGTGTTGTGCCCAGAGTGCTTCATCCTGCCAAGGACAGAGGTAGTGGATATGATACTCCACTGGTTCTGGAGGGGGCTTTGTGCCCAGAGTGCTTCATCCTGCCAAGGACAGAGGTAGTGGATGCCTTTCTCCACTGGTTCTGGAGGGGGTTTTGTGCCCAGAGTGGTTCGTCCTGCCAAGGACAGAGGTAGTGGATGTGATACTCCACTAGTTCTGGAGGGGGCTTTGTGCCCAGAGTGCTTCATCCTGCCAAGGACAGAGGTAGTGGATGTGATACTCCACTGCTTCTGGAGGGGGATTTGTGCCCAGAGTGCTTCATCGTGCCAAGGACAGAGTTAGTGGATGCCTTTCTCCACTGGTTCTGGAGGGGGCTTTGTGCCCAGAGTGCTTCATCCTGCCAAGGACTGAGGTAGTGGATGTGATACTCCACTGGTTCTGGAGGAGGCTTTGTGCCCAGAGTGCTTCTTCCTGCCAAGGACAGAGGTAGTAGATGCCTTTCTCCACTGGTTCTGGAGGGGGCGTTGTGCCCAGAGTGCTTCATCCTGCCAAGGACAGAGGTAGTGGATGTGATACTCCACTAGTTCTGGAGGGGGCTTGGTGCCCAGAGTGCTTCATCGTGCCAAGGACAGAGGTAGTGGATGTGATACTTCACTGGTTCTGGAGGGGGCTTTGTGGCCAGAGTGCTTCATCCTGCCAAGGACAGAGGTAGTGGATGCCTCTCTCCACTGGTTCTGGAGGGGGCTTTGTGCCCAGAGTGCTTCATCCTGCCAAGGACAGAGGTAGTGGATGTGATACTCCACTGGTTCTGGAGGGGGCTTTGTGCCCAGAGTGCTTCATCCTGCCAAGGACAGAGGTAGTGGATGTGATACTGCACTGGTTCTGGAGGGGGCTTTGTGCCCAGAGTGCTTCGTCCTGCCAAGGACAGAGGTAGTGGATGCCTTTCTCCACTGGTTCTGGAGGGGGCTTTGTGCCCAGAGTGCTCCATCCTGCCAAGGACAGAGGTAGTGGATGTGATACTCCACTGGTTCTGGAGGGGGCTTTGTGCCCAGAGTGCTTCATCCTTCCAAGGACAGAGGTAGTGGATGCTTTTCTCAACTGAAGGTGGTGCATCATGGAAGCTGCCCAGGCTCCTGGAACTGACCACCAGGTTCGGTCAACTGACCACTGGGGATGGCAGCCATGTCTGCGGTGGTGCCACTGGCTCAGGATGTCACGGGGCCGCTGGCGGTGCTTGCGGCGGTGTCAGTAGCGGTGGTGCTGGCGGCGGACTCTGTGGCATCGGTGCTGGCGGTGGACTCTGTGTCAGAGGTGCTGACGGCAGCCTCTGTGGCATCGGTACTGGCAGCGGACTCTGTGGCAGAAGAGCTGGCGGTGGCCAATTGTGGCATCGGTGCTGGTGGGAGACTCTGTGGCAGCGGTGCTTGTGGCGGACTCTGTGGCAGCGGTGCTTGAGGCGGACTCTGTGGCATCGGTGCTGGCGGCGGCCTCTGTGGCAGCAGTGCTTGCGGCGGACTCTGTGGCATCGGTGCTTGCGGCGGACTCTGTGGCATCAGTGCTGGTGGCAGACTCTGTGGCAGCGGTGCTGGTGGTGGTGGCGGGCTTAGTGACTGCGGTGCTGGTGGCGGGCTCAGTGGCTGCGGTGCTGGTGGCAGTGCATGTGGCGGTGCAGGTGGCGGTCTTCTCCGCCATACTGGTTTGCGTCAACGTGGACAGAAGGTGTGACACGGGTCCCATAGTCGGTGCCACCATTCCCTCTCTCTTGCCACTATCCCCTTTGTTTTCCCTGAGCCCTTGGTGGCAGGTGTTTTCGCCTTCTCCCTCCGGGATGTGGGCAACTTTTGAACTTTCGCAGGTGGCGGAATGTCCTTGCCCTCGCTACGTGGCACACTGGCTGCCCTGATGCTTGGCGCACTCCAAAAACCCGCTGTTGCTGGGACCACTGTGCCCGGTGATGTTGTGGCTGAGGTGCTCGGTTGGGACCTGGAAAGCCTGGCCCTAGGGGACGGACGGACGGGGGGGGGAGTTGTAGGGAAGAGGTCAATGTTAGACAGGAAAAGTTTTTTAGACACACTGGGACTGGTAGATGGAGGGGATTTGGGAGGAAGAGGTAGTGGTTGTAGAAGGTGTACGAATGCTGTATTTAGGTGAAGGTGCATGGGCTGGAGGCTGTTGTGAGGTGGATGGCTGTTGGGTGGGTGTGTGCCTGCGTTTGTGTGCTTTGGGAGGTGGGCTCAGAGACACACTGGTAGAGGACACAGGGGATGTGTAAATGGTAGTGGGGGTGGTGAGTGCACGTGAGCGGCTGTGCTGAACGGTGTGCTGATGATGGAGGCAGTGGCTGAGGATGTAGCGCATGCAGGTGTGAGTGGAGATGAGACTGGGAGGGAGGAGGACGACGTGGAGGAGGGGGGCACAGTGGAGGCAGTGGATGTTGGTATGTCTGCATGGGAATGATGCTTGTGTGAGTGCCTGTGGGATGTGTGGTGCTTATGTTTGCCTGAGCCACCCTTGTGTGATGAGGTGTGTGCATGCTAGTTTGATGGTGTGCTTGGGATAGGCTGAGGTACAAGGGATTGGGTCTGGGTGAAGGAAGTTGGAGGGGGGAGGCTGGACACAGGGACAATGGCTGCCATCAGTGCTGAGGCCAGAGCCTGAAATGTTCTCTGTTGGGCTGCCTGGCCAGAATGAATGCCCTCCAGGTATGCATTTGTGTGTTGCAAATGCCTCTCGACACCCTGGATGGCATTCAGAATAGTAGATTCTTCTTCTGCAGGGGGTGGGGTGCTGGTGTCGTGGTCCTGTGGCGGTGCCTCCTGTCCACTAGCGCCGGCGGAGGTAGTGGGCTGTTCATCATCCAGGCTAGTGTCAGGGGCCCCTTGTTGTGCCACAGTGTCCCTCCTGGTGTTCACAAGGTCCTTAGGCACCCCTACAATGGTGACCAGGGTGGTGTTGATGGACCTAGGTTCCTCCCTGATCCCCAAATAATGTCCCTCCTGCAGCCGCTGGGTCCCCTGAAACTTGGCCAGTACCGTTGCCATCGTCTCCTGGGAATGATGGCACGCTCCCATGATGTTGGAGAGGGCCTCGTGGAGAGTGCGTTCCCTGGGCCTGTCCTCCCCCTGTCGCACAGCAGTCCTCCCAGATCCCCTGTTTTCCTGTGCCTCTGTCCCCTGAACCGTATGCCCATTGCCACTGCCCCCAGGTCCCTGATTTTGTTGGGGTGGTAGGTTTGCCTGGGTTCCCTGTAGTGGTGGACACACTGCTGCTTGACGTGTCCTGCGGACAGAGGGATGGGCCCGCTGGGTGGGTGCAGTGCTGGTGTTTCCTGAGGGGGGAGGCTCTGTGGTGGCTAGTGCCAGTGTCAGGGGAACCGACGGTCCCGAGGTCCCAGATGGGCCGGGCTGGTCATCTTGATCCAGTTGGACAGAGCTACTGTCATCACTGTGGGCCTCTTCTGTGGGGGGAGTGGACATGTCTGGAACCTCCTGTCCGGTGACGTTGGGTAGGGGTCCTGCCGGGGTGAAAAGACATGACTATTGCATCTGTGTGTGCCATTGTGTGCAATGGGTGGGTGACCCTGTACGCCAGTGCTTGCATTCTTGTGTAGGACCTTGTATGATAATTGGTTTGGGGATCTGTGTGGGTATCTGTAGTGGACATGCTTTGGTGATGGGTGTCCATGCTTTGGTGTTGCATGCAGGGCTTGGTGTTGGGATGTGTGGGTTGTGATAGTGGGACATCTGTGAGGTGTTGGAGTGATGGGGTGAGGGTGAGGGTGGGGTATGCAATAACATGCAGGTAGGGTGGGGGATGTAATAGTTAGGATTTGACTTACCAGAGTCCATTCCTCCTGCTACTCCTGCGAGGCCCTCAGGATGCAGTATAGCCAAGACTTGCTCCTCCCATGTTGTTAGTTGTAGGGGAGGAGGTAGGGGTCCGCCGCCAGTCCTCTGAACTGCAATCTGGTGTCTTGAGACCACGGAACGCACCTTCCCCCGTAGGTCGTTCCACCTCTTTCTGATGTCATCCCTAGTTCTTGGATGATGTCCCACTTCATTGACCCTGTCTACGATTCTGCGCCATAGCTCCATCTTCCTAGCTATGGAGGTGTGCTGCACCTGTGATCCGAATAGCTGTGGCTCTACCCGGACGATTTCCTCCACTATGACCCTGAGCTCCTCCTCAGAGAACCTGGGGTGTTTTGCGGTGCCATGGTGTGGGGTGGGTGATGGGTGAGATGGTGTGTGTTGTGATGTGTGAGGGGATGTGTTTGTGTGTGCTGTCTGAGGTGCGTGGATGTTGTGTGAGTGATGGTGTTGTGTTCCTGTGGATGCTAGTATTGTTGATGGTAGTGTCTCTCTCTAGGCTTCTTTCTCAATTTTTGTCATAGGGTGTGTGTTTTATATTGTATTGAGTGTGTGGGAGTGGTGTGTGTATGTGTATCAGGTGTGTGTATTTCGAATTGTCCAATGTGGTTGTGTTTTGTAAATGTGTGCGTATTTTGAGCGCAGCAGTGTGGAATACCGCGGTTGAAAGACCACTGCGTAGATTCGTGGGTCGTGATAGTGTGGGCGTATTCCTGTTGGCGTGATGGTATCGGTTTTGTTATCTCCAGTTTATCACTGACCTTTGGTGTGGCGGACTTGGGTGGGTGTCTGGATTTTGGCGAATTCCGGCCTGTGGGTCGTAATAGCTGTAGCGGAATTCCGCCGCCACAGCGGTGTGTTGGCAGTCTTCTGCACGGCTGTTAGCGGGATTTGCCGCCAATGTTGTAATGAAGGCCATAGTCCGTGTCTCCCAGTTTAAATATGGATTGTGTCTTGCCAGCCAAGGAACACCCAAAATCATAGTATGGTTTGGGAAGATATCAGGTCGAAGGCCACATGTTATTTATGTCTTCCAAATTGTAGGCAAAGGTTGGGGGTGGTATCAACCACTGGGCCAGAAGTTAGAAGAGAACCATCTACCGTTTGGACGTGTTCTGGGATTTCTTTAGGAACACCAGGTATTCCTTTTTCTTTAGCCCATTTCTCATCTAAAAACATACCACTGGCTCCACAATCCAATAAGGCAAAGACTTGTTCTTCTTGGATCAGGCACTGAAGAATCACTGAGAGCGGAGTTGTCTTCTCTGGAGTAACAGATTGAAGGAATTTCAAAAACTCCTGTCCCCTTCCTTCTCCTTCGGGAGTTGGCGTTTCCCGAAGGTCTGATGGGACAGATAGGACCCATTCGAATTAAATGACCTGCACTGCCACAATAAAGACATAAGCCTTTACGTCATCGGTTCTCTCGTTCTGCTTCTGATAATGGGCCATGGGCAACATCTATTTGTCTGGGTTCTTCCTCTGTAGTAGCAGAATATTCTGCTCGGTTTTCTTCAGGACGACGTGTAGACGGGCGAATAGCCACTGTTGGAGACTGGACCCTGGATCTTTGTTTCTCAAATCTACGTTCCCGTAAATGGTACTCAATATTAAGGGTCAGGTCCATCAGTGCCTTCAATGATTCTACTGGAGTAGAATGCACCAGTTCATCTTTTATTTCGTCTCGTAACCCTCGACGAAAAAGTGTCACAAAGGTGCGTTCAGTCCATGTGGTTTTAGCCACTAGTTGTTTAAATCCGGTTATGTAAGTCAGAACATCCTGATTCTCTTGTTGTATCTCACATAACACCTCTTCTGCAGCAGCTTCCAATCCAGGTCATTCAAACATCTGTTTAAAGGCTTGCAGAAAGTCTGAATAATTGGATATTATTGGATCATTGGCAGCTACCAAAGGGGTTGCCCAAGCTAGGGCTGCGCCAGACAAGGAGCTTGTCAGATAACCAACCTTGGTCTTATCCTGGGTAAACTGAGAGGGTCAAAATGCAAAGTATACCATTAAGGAGTCCAGAAATTCCTTTAACTTGTTAAACGAGGCATGGAGACAAAAATAGCAGGTACATCACTGGACCGTGACACCAGTGCTTGCCTCAGAGATGTGTTCTCAGTATGCAGTTGTTGTAATTCCTGTGTCTGCTGTTGTATAGTATGAAGCATAGACTGTGCAGTTTCCACAACATCATCAGATGGGACGTCCATGGTTCCAGGGCAAGACGGAATCTTTTGGCGTTGCAATCTGTCATGATCTGAATGCTTCTTACTGCGATTGTCTGTCAGTCTCGAGGCACCACCTGGTCTCTTGCTGATTCTGGACTGACCAAGGTAAGGGCAACCCTTTCCAGTTGCCACGGTGCTACTGATAGAGTAACACCAGGCAGACCGTGACCTCCAGAAGGAGTTCCAGAGGAAAAAACCCAATCCTGGGAAAAACCTCAGAAGCAAGGAACTCCTGAAAAAGAGGTAAGAAAAAAGAGAAGTGGAATATGAACTGGAATCAGCAAAAACTGCAGACAAGAAAAAACAGGAGAAGTCCAAAAACTCACCAGATACAGGACCCAGGAGCACCACCAGAATGGAAGTGTTTGCAACGCAAGGAACAGAAGACCAACTGTGCTTATATACTGCCAAACAGGAAGTGACACGCAGGGAGTTCCGAAGACACCATCTTGAATTGGGAAAAGCCACATTTGAGTGAATGGAAAAATAGCCATGGTGTAAAAAAGGAAGCAAAGCATGCAGGGAAGGAAACACAGACTCCTGGGAGGAAGAAAAGATGGCTAAGAGGCAAACCATAAAGAAAGAGATAACAAGAAAAAAGAACAAAGACAGAAAGAATAGGTAAAAGAGATTATAAGGGCAAAAAGCGGGCACAGCGCGAAGCAGCGCCCAAAGAAAGATGTACTGGTTGCGCTGTGGACCAAAATATAGGCAGTGGCCCAAAACGCGGGTCAAAACCTACGGCAGAAACAGCCATCCTGGACACGGACCGCTGATCCGACCGTGGTCCACAAGTGGGGCCTTGCAGGTCCTCATGGCATCACAGGTTAATGGGCTACTTATGTGGGTGGCACAATCAGTGCTGCAGGGCCACTAGCAGCATTTAATCTACAGGCCGTGGGCACATATAGTGCACTTTACTAGGGACTTATTAGGAAATTAAATAATCTACTTGGGTATGATCCAATGTCGTCATGTTTAAAGGGAGAGAGCATATGTACTTTAGCACTGGTTAGCAGTGGTAAAGTGCGCAGAGTCCTAAAACCTGCAAAAACTCAGCTTTTTCAGTGCCCAGACCACAGCAACTGCTTCTCTCTCAATAGCACTCCACCTCTGTTCCCGTGGTAATAGTCTTCTGCTAATAAAGACTACTGGTTGTTCTAGGCCCTCCTCCTTTAACTGTGCTAGAACAGCCCCTATGCCATACTCTGAAGCATCTGTCTGCACAATAAAGTCCTGGGAGTAGTCAAGGACCTTGAGCATGGGGGCCGTGCACATGGCTTCCTTCAGGGAGTCAAAGGCTTTCTGACAAGTCTCTGCCCAATTCACCAACCTAAATTGCTTTTTGGAAGTAGGTTTTGTCAAGGGTGACACAGTGGATCTGTAGCCCTTGACAAATCTACGGTAGTATCTTGTGAGGCCTAAGAAGTCTCTCACCTCTGTCTGTGTTCTAGGTGGTTGCCAGGCCTTGATAGTTTCAATCATGGCCTGGAGTGGCTGCACCTTGCCACCACCTACTAGGTGTCCCAAGTATACAGCAGAACCCTGCCCAATCTAGCCTTGATGGTCAGGCCTACCTGTTGCAGAGCCTGAAGCACCTCCTTGAGGTGAAGCAGCTGCTCCTCCCAGCTGGAACTATAGTCGTCTAGTTAGGCTGCACAGAAGGGATCCTTGCCAGCTAAGATCCCGTTAACAAACCGTTGGAAGGTAGCTGGGACATTTTCCAACCCAAAGGGCATCACCCGGAATTGGTAATGGCCCTCCGGTGTGGTAAATGCAGATCTCTCTTTAGCCCCCTCATTCAAGGCGATCTGCCAGTACCCTGACATGAGATCAAAAGTACTGAGGAATTTGGCAGCGCCTAGTCTGTCTACAAGCTCATCAGCTCGGGGGATGGGGTGAGCGTCAGTCCATGTGACTGAGTTGAGACCCCGGTAGACCACACAGAACCAGAGTTCTGGCTTGGCACCGGGTGCAGCAGCCTTGGGTACCAGCACCACAGGGCTGGCCCAGGGACTACTGGACTTCTCAATAACCCCTAGGGCCAACATCTTGGTGACTTCCTCCTTGATGCTGGCCTTCACCTTATCTGACAACCTGTAAATGTTGTTCTTTACAGGAGGACTGTCTCCCGTGTCAATATCATGGACACACAAGTGGGTGAGTCCAGGAGTAAGGGAAAACAGTGAAGAGAACTGCTCCAACAACTCGCAGCAGTCTCCTCTCTGATCTAGAGTCAGGGAGTCAGAGAGATTGACACCCTCCACTGACCCATCACCTTCTTTGGCAGAGAGGAGGTCAGTGGAGGGCATGGAAGAGGAGGTTTACTCTCCTCTTCTATGCCCTCATCTGTCACAAGGACCTCAGACCTCTCAAAGTGAGGCTTGAGTCGGTTGTGGTGGAGAACCCTTAGGGGGTGTCTTGGGGTCTTAAGGTCCACTAGGTAAGTGGCCTCCCCCTTCCGCTCCTTGATCTCAAATGGGCCAGTCCAGCGGTCCTGGAGAGCTCTAGGCTCTACTGGCTCCATTACCCAAACTTTGTCGCCAGGTGAGAATTCAACCAGAGTGGCCTTCCGGTCATACCACTCCTTCATCACCTCTTGACTGGCCTTGAGGTTACTCCTGGCCTGCTTCCAGAAGCGTTGTGTCTCATTGCGGAGGGCCAGCATGTAACTGACCACATCCTGGGGAGGTGTCTTGGGAGATTTCTCCCAGCCCTCTTTCACTATGCTTAGTGGTCCCCTGACAGGGTGACCATAGAGAAGTTCAAAGGGGCTGAACCCCACCCCTTTCTGGGGCACCTCCCTATAAGCAAAGAGAAGGCATGGCAAGAGGACGTCCCACTTATGCCTCATGGCCTCAGGTCTGCCAGTGATCATGCCTTTTAGGGTCTTGTTGAACCTCTCAACAAGCCAATTGGATTGAGGATGGTAAGGGGAGGTAAACCGGTAGGTTACCCCACACTCATCCCACATGGACTTCATGTACGCTGACATGAAGTTTGCACCTCTGTCAGACACAACCTCATTTGGGAACCCCACACGGGTAAATATTCCCATCAGGGCTCTGGTCACCACCGGTGCAGTCACTGTCCTCAGGGTGATTGCCTCTGGGTAGCTTTTGGCATGGTTCACCAAAACCAGGATAACCCTGTTGCTTAAGGCAGTTTTGGGGTCCAAGGGACCAATGGCGTTGATGCCCACCCTTTGAAAGGGGGTGCCAATGACGGGGAGTAGGATCAGGAGGGCCTTAAGCCTTTCCCCTGTCTTCCCACTAGCCTGGCAGGTGGGGCAGGCCCTGCTGAGGCTACCTGCATTCTAGGCCAATGGACGTGGATGACAAGCCTGGCAAAGGTCTTGCCTTGGCCCAAATGTCCTGCCAGGGGGGTGTCGTGAGCCAGGCCCAGTAGGAAGGCCCAGTAACACTGGGGGACCACTAGCACACGTGCTGCCCCAATGGCCGAAGCCTTAGGCTCACTGTAAAGGAGATCATTCTCCCAGTAGATATGGTGATTGCCAGAGGCTCCACCTGCTGCTTGTGCTGCGGCCTGTTGCCTCAGACCCTCAAGAGTGGGGCACTCTTTCTGCACCTTGCAGAATTCTCCCCTGGTTGGCCCACCCTCTACTTGCCAGTCAGCAAGTTCATGCAGGTTACCCAGGTCAGCAATATCCTCTCCAGTTGGCTCAGGGGCCTCCTCCTCTGGGACCCCGTCCACCACCGTGGAAATATCTGAGGCGGGTTTCCCGCACCTCTTGCCCTTCCTCTGTGCAGCAGTCTGGGACATTGTTCCAGGCTCCAGACACCTTTGACTCCCTTCCCAGGAAGCCATGGACCTTGTGGTCATGCAGACCCACTCAGGCAAACCTAACATCTCCAGGTGGGATCTGAGCTCTACCTCTTTCCAGGCAGTATGCTCAAGATCATTGCCTAACAAACAATCTACAGGCATGGCAGGACTCATAGCTACCTTTAGAGTACCAAAGAACCCCCCCACTAAAGGAGAACCAGAGCCAAAGGTAGGCGACTCATGCAATTGTCAGTGACTATGACCTGGTGGAATGTATTAGGGATTATCTGCTCTGCTGACACCAGCTGACTCTTGACAGTAGTCATACTGGCTCCTGTGTCACGCAGTGCATCCACCATTTGCCCATCAATGGTGACCCACTACCTATATTTGGAAGTATTGGCAGGCATGTGGGCCTTTGGCACCATTTCCTTATCTCCCAGGGATACTAAGGACACCTCTATCTGCTCCCCACAACTAACTTGGACTGCCCCCCCCCGAGTGCTACACTAGCCATCCCAGGTGTCTGCCCTCTTGGGAAGACTGGGAGGCGCCCTTAGAGTGTCCATGCTGGCAGCGCTCTAAGCATTTGGGGATGAACTTCCCTAACTTCTTATCAAAGTACCCTGGCCTCTTCATAAAATTTGACATGGACTGGTTACCACCCCCTCCTTGGGAATTGTTTTGGGGGCCTTTTGAGAGTTCCTTATCTTTACATTCTTCTCCCCCTCTTTCTTCTGTTGGGAATCCTGACCACCTTTGTGGGTGTCCCCCCCAGATGCCTTTTTGGACACCCTGGTGCTAACCCAGAGGTCCGCCTCCTCAGCAGGCTTCCTGGGGTCAGTCAGCTTACTGTCTACTAAGTGCTGGCGCAACTCTGTAAAACAAATACTGAGCATATGCTCACTCAGAATAAATTATATAATGCTTTGTAATCATTTACTTTGCTGCCCGCACCCATCCATTCAGTGCCTTATTGGAGAAATCAAAACAGTCTACCCAAGTCTGTGTGGAAAGTTTGGTGCTGTCCCTAAACCTCTGATGGTATTTTTCAGGATTCAGCCCAAACTTGGCCAGTAAAGCGGCTTTCATGGGTACATATACATTTTGATCATGTGGATCTAGTGTAAGGAGTGTGTCCCTCCCCACTGCTGGTACATAAAAACACAAGGCCACCCCCCATTGCTCTTCAGAGGTCCCATGAGCCTTTAGTGCAACTTCAGAAGCAGCCAACCACTTATCAATGGCATCTCCCACCACATAAATTGGTACCACATTTTTGGGTATACGAACCTTTCTCTCCCTAACATGTCCTGCATGTATGCTGCCACCATCACTGCTGGACTCAGACTGTCTTGCCTTGATCTCCAGCTCCTTGAGACTCAGTTCGTGAGCCAACAAAAGTTTTTTTTCAGCCAAGGCTCTCTCAGCTTCAATTTGCTTGGCTGCTCTCTCAGCTTCAGCCTGTTCGGCTTCTCTCTCTGCCCTCCTCTCCTCCTGTGCAGCTTTAATTTTTAACCTTGCCATTTGTAATTCGAATTCTCTCTCCTTTCCTCTGTGGTCAGGCCCTAATTATAGACACTGCTCCCTGGTTTGGCAGGGGGCACAATTACAGTGGTAACATCCTCCACTAATGGCAAAAAATCCTCTGAGGGGGCATCCTGTGGACCCTCCTCCTAAACATTCTCAGCAGAATGGGCTTCTGACCAGGACCTCAGCACCATTTGGAATCCCTCCTTTCTGGAGGCCTTCTGGGCAGGTACTTCCATATCCCTGCAGAACCCCTTTAGCTGTTTGACAGTATATGTCTCCAGCATGGCTAGGTCAAAATCTCCATCTCCAGCTTGAGACCCAGCCAGAGACATGTTGAATGAGGATTTTAGTTAAAAATGTCAGGTAGAAAACGAAATTGCAGAAAAAGATAAAAAATCAAGTTGACCTTCAACTATGGGTAGGTAGTGAACACTTAGCTATTGTATGTCACTGCAAAAGTACAAGTCCTATCCTCACCGCTGATCACCAATATTAGAAATGGGGTCTTTGGTTGGCAGTCAGGTTACCCCCTGTCCAAGCAAGGACCCTAACTCTAGTCAGGGTAAGTCACACACAATCCAAATTATCCTGTGCCCACCCTCTGGTAGCTTGGCACTGAGCAGTCAGGCTTAACTTAGAAGGCAATGTGTAAAGTGTTTGTGCAATAAATCATGCAATAACACAGTAGAACACCACAAAAATACACCAGACAGTGTTTAGAAAAATATTATATGTTTCTGGTAAAATGCAGGTAAAAACGATTAAGATGCAATAAGTATATGTTGAGATATCACTGTAAAAAGGATATAAAGTGTCTTTAGTCTCTTAAGAACAACAAATGTCTCTTGCAAGCACAAAGTACCTGGTTTGCGTTCAAAATCTCTGCAAGGAACCGCCAAGGAGGAGATGCATGGAAAACAGGGAGGTGTGCGTCAATTTCTCGGGCCGCACACAGCGATGCATCGTTTATTTTTCACTCACGGAAGGCTTTGCATCGATTTCCGGCACTCGGTCTTGGATCCTGTTCGGGTTGCGGGGTTTTCAGACGCCCCGGGGACAATGCGTGGAATTCCGGCGCTGACAGGACGAAGTCACAGGGGCTGCATCGATCCGGTGGGTGTTGCGTGGAAGTTTCTACCGCACGACAGGCGCTGCGTCAATTCTTCTCTGGAAGTCAGGCTGCGTAGTTCCTCCTAGGCTGTGTGTCAATCTCTGGGCCGTGCGTCAAATTTCCGGTTGCTACGCTGGCACTGCGTCGATCTTCTCATTGCAAAGTCAGGGTAAGTCGTTCCAGTTCGGCGTGCGGTGAATTTTTCACTGTGATGCAGGCTGTGTGTCATTTCTGGCAGGCTGTGCATTGAGTTTCGCCGCAAAGGGAGTTCTCTTGCAGGAATTAAGTCTTTTTGGTCCTGAGACTTCAGGGAACAGAAAGGCAAGTTCTATCCAAGCCCTTGGAGAGCATTTTTCAGCACAGTCAGGGAGCAATTCGGCAGCAGGGCGACAGCAAGGCAGCAGTCCTTCACATAAAGCAGTCAGGTGAATCATTTGGGCAGCCAGGCAGTTCTTCTTGGCAAGTTGCAGGTTCTGGTTCAGGATCTCTTCTCCAGTAAGGGTCTGAGTTGGTAAGGGCAGAGGCCCTGTTTAAATACCCAAATGTGCCTTTGAAGTGGGGGAGACTTCAAAGAGTGGCTTAGAAGTGCACAAGGTCCACTTTTAGTTCAATCCTGTCTGCCAGGCTCCCAGTAGGGGGTGTAGCAGTCCTTTGTGTGAGGGCAGGCTACTGTCCTTTGACATGTCAGTGGCAGGCCCTCCACCCTCCCAGCCCAGGAAGACCCATTCAAAATGCAGATGTATGCAAGTGAGGCTGAGCATCCTGTGTTTGGGGTTTGTCTGAGTGACTGCACAAGGGAGCTGTCAACTGAACCTAGACAGACATGGATTGTAAGGCACAGAAGAATTTAAGTGCAGAGAAATGCTCACTTTATAAAAATGGCATTTCTAAAATAGTAATATTAAATCCAACTTCACCAGTTAGCAGGATTTTGTGTTACCATTCTGGCCATACTAAATATGACCTTCCTACTCCTTTCAGATCCGCTGCTACCACTCAAATAGTATATGAGGGTAGCCCTAATGTTAGCCTATGAAAGGAGCAGGCCTCACTGCAGTGCAAAAACAAATTTAGGAGTTTTATACTACCAGGACATGTAAACTACACAGGTAAATGTACTGCCTCTTGTTTTTACAGCACACTGCCCTATGAGTAACCTAGGGCTTACCTTAGGGGTGACGTATATGTAGAAAAAGGGGAGTCTTAGGCTTGGCAAGCACTTTTAAATGCCAAGTCGAGTTGGCAGTGAAACTGCACACACAGGCCTTGCAATGGCGGGCCTGAGACATGGTTAAGGGGCTACTTAAGTGGGTGGCACAATCAGTGCTGTAGGCCACTAGTAGCATTTAATCTACAGGCCCTGGGCACATATAGTGCACTTTACTAAGGACTTATAAGTAAATTAAATAATCCAATTGGGTATGATCCAATGTCATAATGTTTAAAGGGAGAGAGCATATGCCCTTTAGTACTGGTTAGCAAAAACCAGCAAAAAGTGGAGGGAGGCAGGCAAAACATTCTGTCAGATCTAAAAGCATGTATAATAAGAACAATATTTTTCTACATGAGTAAGTACATCTTTTTCATTAAATTGTGCAACTTAAAAGAATCATCTCCACGTTGAGGAAATGAACCCCGGTCTCTTGCATGACAAGCAGGGATACTGACCACTATACTAACGAGGACTTACTGGCAGTGACTTTGAAGTGCTCACCTCCTTGAGAATAGGGCATGCCCGTTAGCAATTCTGATTATTGGAATAGGCAGCTTTGTTGCTTTTGGTTAGGGAAAGTAATATTTTTTCATAAAAAGGTTGAACACAGAAGGTTCTAGACAAAAACAATCAGTTTTATAGAGAAATATTATGAATTAAATCTATCTATCTATCTATCTATCTATCTATCTATCTATCTATCTATCTATCTATGTTGGAAAATGGACTATTGGTAAGGGCAGGTAAGTACCTAGACTGGGTAATAGGCCAATTAACCTCAAACTAGGTCCAGTTTGGTCTCATTAAATTAAACCCAGCTTAACCCTTGGTAGCTAGGCAATGCGTGACAAGGCTTAATTTAGGAGACAAGTGTTTAAAGCATTTAAAAATCACAAAACAGTAAATAATTAAAACACAAAACACAATATAAATCTAACACCAATTTACAAAAATAGATTAGGGCCCTCATTACAACCCTGGCGGTCGGTGATAAATGGGCAGTAATACTGCCAACAGGCTGGCGGTAACTATTGCCAAATTATGACCACGGCGGAAAGATCTCACATAGAAAGCCACTTTACCACACCGACCGCCAGGGCGGAAACAACAGGCACCATGGCTGTAGCCGCCTACAGCCAGGCGGAAGGCAATGTTCCGCCCATCATATTATGACAACACATTCCGCCACCTTTTCCGGGGCGGTACCAGTGACATCAAAAGCCTGACGGAAACACTACACAGAAAGGAAAGGACTCACCATTAGAGACACAGGGAACAACCACGCCGCCATGGAGCCCGATCTGCAGATCTTTCCAATGATCTTCTACGTCCTCCTCCACCACGAACACCAACGACGGCGAAGACAACCACGGTGAATACAGCCACCTAGCACACAAGGGAGGGGGGAGGAAAACGAGAGTGACACACACACGCAACACACACCCCCAACACCATACACACAATCCAATGCAGTACTAAAACATTTTTACCCCGTACCCCTCAGGAATAAATCAAGGACCAAAGGAATTGATGAAAGTGAGTGTAATAATATCAATGCAGTAGAAAACAAAAAATCTATCTAATGGTATATACATGTTTACAGTTCAAGGGACACTTGCCAGTCCTCAATGTGCGTGGGCCACAGGCCAAAGTCCAAGGCCCCACTTGTCACTTGCAGCAACAAGGAGAGAACACTGCAGGGGCATCTGTTGGAAAATAGGCAGGCACCTCAGGGGGACGGGGAACTGGGGGCACCTCAGCCAGCAGATGGAACAAAACCACTGCTTCGGTGGGGGCAACATGTCCTGTGCTTGGTCATGGGAAGTGCAAGGCCACAGTCTCTCAAGTGGGTGACTTGCCCACTGGCCCTGGAGGGGGCAACATGCCCTGTGCTCTTGATCATGGGGAGTGCAAGGTCACAGTCTCTCAAGTGGGTGTCTTTCCCAGTGGTTCTGGAGGGGGCATCGTGCCCTGTGCTCTTGATCATGGGGAGTGCAAGGTCACAGTCTCTTAGGTGGGTGTCATTCCCACAGAATTTGCGGCAGCAGACCGCACAGCAGCCCATGGAGGCAGGGCTACACACCGTCCGCCAACGGTGATGGCTGCTCAGTGGTGGTGCTGCTGCTGGTGGTGGTGGGGAAGGCTCCAGCCCATCCCGTGCAGCCTCAGACGGCTGCACAACCATGGTTGTTGTTGGGGTCTCTGACTGAGTACATGCACTAGGGCCCTTGCCCTTCCTGGCAGCAGCTGTTAATGGCTCCTTGCCTTTTCAGGCAGCACGTGGGGCAGGCTCCTTGCCCTTCCTGGCAGCAGCTGTTGATGGCTCCTTGCCCTTCCAGGCAGCACTGGGGGCAGGCTCCTTGCCCTTCCTGGCAGCACTAGGGGCAGGCTCCCTGCCCTTCCTTGCAGCACTAGGGACAGGCACACTTTCCTTGAGGCTGCCTGGTGCCCTGGATCCTTTCCCACCACGAGTGGGTGTGGACACTACTGGTCCCATGGACTGGGTGGCTGAGGTGCTCTCAAGACGGGGCACCTCACCTGAAAAGCAGGATGTCTGCAGGGGTGATGGTATGCCCCTGACCACCTGGAACACCTCTCAGCACATCCTGGTGGACACAGAAACCCGTCAGGTGTCCCAAATAAAAGAGGGAGTGGAAGAGAAAGAGACAAAACACTGCCACGTCTTGCCGGTCCAGCCAGGCACCCTGTATCTTCAGGGGCAGGTCGTAGTTGATAGATTGATAATAGAGTTAGTGCACTCAACTTCCTTGAAACTGAATCTCTCTTTCTGATATGGGCACAGGAGGGGTAGAAGAACACTGGGATGCTCCAGCACTTTTCTTGGATAATAATAACTGTTGGCGCAATTACTAACACTGCATTACCAAAAACCCAAACTGAGTAACATAACAATAAGTACTGCGACAGGAGAGCTGGCTTCACAGAGATTCACTGTTGCACACTACAATTAGAACTGTGGTTGCGCTTATCATTCACAAGAAAGACAAACAATGGCATTAATTATATCACATATAACTTTCCTGCATACATAGGGTGAACAAAAACACTCTGGGTTCAAACAGTTAGGGTAGCACAGTTTAGTTTGTTTTGGTTTCACTGTGTGGGAGAAAAACCCTTCAAAAAGCAAATTCCTCAAACCTGAAACACAGGCATGAATGACACAATTTAAATCCAAGAGTTATGCTATTAGAGAAAAAAAAGTCACGTAAATGCTCTTTTTGTAGTACTTGTGCTCAAGCAGATTTCCTGAAGCACATTTACGCAAGTAACAACAATAATAATGTAGAATGTTCAAAAATGGATTTGTCTCTTCAAGA
The DNA here is from genome assembly GCF_031143425.1 of Pleurodeles waltl. Classification (NCBI taxonomy): domain Eukaryota; kingdom Metazoa; phylum Chordata; class Amphibia; order Caudata; family Salamandridae; genus Pleurodeles; species Pleurodeles waltl. The sequence continues at coordinate 10,704,964 of NW_027150097.1, read as the reverse complement.
TAAGCACTCTGCCAAAATACGAGGTTTGAAATACACCAGCTTTTCTAGGAAAGCGCGGCGCTCAAAGAACAAACTCCCTGGAGAATACTAGTTACTTAGCTGCAGTCTTTTCCGTAGTGCTGGAGGAATGCCTGGTGTCAGCTGGTACAGGATCAAAGAAAAGAATTGCCTCAAAAGTCCTGAATACGACGATGACAGCAGGGGCTGGACTGCCAAGTCAGATGCTGAGATCAGGAAGCAAAACAAAGCCAAGCAGGGAGGCATGCTTCACTCTGCTATTTATAGCCAATCAGGAAAGCAGTTGAGTTTCCACATGTGGATGAGTCACCACACCCAATTAGAAGCACATGTCTACTCCTGCTCACATTAGCAAACAAGCATTGGTAAAACAATCATTGATAAAACCAATTGTATAACACAGCACATTATGTTTACTTAGAAACATGAAGGTTTAACCAAGAACTGAGATATGATTTAACCCTAATCCCTCGGGATGTTGACAGATAATGTAGGAGGCACCTTGGGGATTTCTGACAGGTGCTTGCCTGGGTTTTAGGCACCCTATCCAGACGTGAAGGAAGGGTAGTGTAGTGAAGATGTCTATGGTGGAGAGGAAAAACTTCTTAGGAACAATGGGGTGGGTAGAGGGAGAAGGTATGGGAGTGGAGGAAGAGGGAGTGGTTGTAGGAGGTGCCTATCTGCTGTGTTTCGGTGCAGGTGCATGGGCTGGATGCTGTTGTGAGGTGGATGGCTGTTGGGTGTTTGAGTGCTTGCATTTGTGTACCTTGGGAGGAGGGGGACAGACAGTGGGAAAGGACACAGGGGATGTGTGCATGGCTGTTGTGGTGGTGTCTGCCAGTGAGGTGTGTGTTTTGCTAGGTGTGGTGCTGAATGCTTTAGTGGATGAGGATGTAGTGCATGCAGGTGTGAGTGTAGATGGAACTGGGAGGGAGTTGGAGGAGGAGGAGGGGGACACAGTGGAGGCAGTGGATGTTGGTATGTCTGCATCTGGATGGTTTTTTGTGTGAGTGCCTGTGGGATGATGTGTGGTGCTTGTGTTTGCCAGTGCCACTCTTGTGTGTTGTCCTGTGTGCATGCTCATCTCCCTGTGTGCTTGGGATAGGTTGGGGTTGAGGGGAATGGGATTGTGAAGAGGAAATTGGAGGGGGGAGCGGGGAAACAGAGGCAGGAGGCCAGAGCCTAGATTGATATCTGTTGGACCACCAAGCCAGTGTGAATGCCCTCCAGAAATGCATTTGTCTGTTGTATTTGGGCTGCCAGCCCCTGGATGGCATTCACAATGGTTGACTGCCAACATAGATGGGTCTCAGGAGGTCAATAGCCTCCTCACGCAGGGCAGCAGGGCTAACTGGGGCAGGGCCTGAGGTGCCTGGGGCGAAAGAGATGCCCAGTCTCCTGGGTGAGCAGGCACGGGCAACTCGCTGAGGGGCTGCTGGGAGGGGGGTGCTGGTACGGGGGGTGGTGGCTGTACCTGTAGCTGGGGAGGTCACAGAGATGTCTGCCACCTCCAGGGAGCTCCTACTGCAGGAGGTATCTGTGTCCGAACTGTCCCCTCCAGTCTCTGCCGTGGTGCTCCCCTCGCCCTCCATCCCACTGGTGCCCTCACTGTCGGTGGACTCTGCCTCCTGGGTCCTGTGGGATGCAGCTCCCTCCGTCTCCGGTGCCTCTGCTCCTCCGCCAGATGATGCTAATGCACATAAGGACAGGATGACCAAACAAAAAGCGGGGGGAAGAGACAAAGGATACACAGGGTCAATGGCTGCACCAACACCATCGTTGGTGTACACACCACCGTCACACACAGGGAACAGCCATACGTAATATGCAATACACCACCAGTAATGATGCTAGCCACCAGGGTATTAGGAGGGGCACATACCGCCAACCGCAGCACTCCTTAGACCCACACACCCCTGACCAATAGTGGATGCCTACAAGCTAGGTAGCAGGGTTATCACTTCAGAACCCTGCCCAACATGGGACCTACTCTGTAATGTCAGGCCTGGCCTAGGGGCACCCACTGACACACATCCCCCACCCAGGTACCCCCCTACTATGTGTAAGTTGTAATGATTACCCCCGTGTGGCTGCTGTAATGCCCTCAAGCACCCTTCCAGCTCCGGATAGGCCACTACCAGTATGCAGGCCATCAGGGGGGTCAGGGTTCGACAGGCACCCCTTCCTCTTTGGGAGGCCATCCCCAGCTGGGCCTCCACCGTCTTCCATGCCCAGCCTCACAGGTTGCAACAGTGGGTGCTCCACCTGCAGTAGACCCCAAGGGTCCGCACGTCCTTGGCGTTGGCACGCCATATACGCTTCCTTTGAGGGGCGCTGACATGCAGAGAAATACACACAGGAAAAGGTATCAATCAGACCGTCCTGCCAGTTACACTTACGGCCCACCATACCCCTTCACATCGCCATTTGCACACACAGGGCCCAGCACACAAGCTGCATGCTGCCCAGGGGACATCCACCGACCCCCCCTACACGAGGCCTTCACATACACCACTCCATGCATTCATGCCCCATGCATCATGCTCACAGTGGTGGTCTGGAGGCCCATAAGGCAGTCCGTACTGGGGTAGGACCCCATCCACCAGTTGCTCCAACTCCACCGAGGTGAAGGCAGGGGCCCTTTCCCCAGTCACTCTGGCCATGGTAGGTTCCAGACACAGGTCACAGCAGCACATGCATTGTAGGTCCTCTCCTGTTGGAGGTCAGGTAGCAAGTGAGTGATCAGATAGAAAATGGCGGTTATGTCTGCGGCGGTGCATACCGTCACCGCTGGAGTATATCACCATTGGACACTGTACCCCACAGGGCCCAAAAATAACCAATGAGGAGTTGCATGGCGGATCGCTAACGCCTACCACAACGGAGCACAAAGTCAGCGGAATTACCTCACTTCCATCTGTCCCTCCACACAGAACAGGTAGACGCCATTTCAGGGGGGGGGGAGCCCTGGATAAAAACTGTGTCACAGTTTACAATTAGGCATACAGGACAAATGCCACTTATACATTAAAAATTAACATGATATATTGTACTGTTGTGGCTACAATGTACAGCTTGTGAACGTCTCTTCACTCTTTTACCCAATAGATTGCTACTGCTGCGGATGAATAGGAGATGGAAACATACACCCGTGTTCTGACCCCTGGTGGACTTGGAAACAATGGAGGACAGGCACATTATCCTCAACTATTGACTTGACAGGGCCACAATCACGGAGCTGTGTGCCCAATTGGAGCCTGACCTAATATCTGCAATCCGTCACCCCACTGGGATCCCCCCTCTTGTGCAAGTCCTATCTGTGCTCCATTTCCTGGCAACTGGTTCCTTCCAAGTGACAGTGGGCTTCGCAGCAGGAATGTCACAGGCTATGTACTCAATAGTGCTGACCAGAGTGTTGTCTGCCGGATGAAACACATGTGCAGCTACATTGTTTTACCCCAGGTGGAGGATTTGGCCACAGTGAAAGCTGACTTTTATGCAATAGGACACATCCCCAACATCATTGGGGCAATTGATGGTACACATATTGCATTCCCCCCGCCAGAATGAACAGGTGATCAGAAATCAAAATAGTTTTCACTCAATGAATGTCCAAATGGTGTGCTTGGCGGACCAGTACATCTCCCATGTCAATGCTAAGTATCCTGGGTCAGTGCATGATGCCTTTATCCTGAGGAATAGCAGCATCCCAAATGTGATGGGCCAACTACAGAGGCACAGGGTGTGGCTAATAGGTGAGCCCTGGTTCCAACCCAGTAGATGTTGGGGTATCGGTATGGTGTGGGCCATATGGGATAGTGTGTGGCTAAATGTTGTCCCTCGATATTTGCAGGTGACCCTGGTTACCCAAACCTATCATAGCTACTGACCCCTGTGTGAGGAATGCCAGGACAAGGGCAGAAGAACGTTACAATGAGGTACATGGGAGAACAAGAAGGACTATCAAACGTACCTTTGGCCTCCTGAAGGTCAGGTTCAGGTGCCTCCATCTTACAGGTGGATCCCTGTGCTACTCAACCAAGAAGGTGTGCCAGATAATCGTGGCACGCTGCATGTTGCACAACCTGGCCCTGAGACGCCATGCGCTGTTTCTGCAAGAGGAGGAGGCTGGAGATGGCCGTGGGCAGCAGTGGACCCTGTGGACAGTGAGGATGAGGAGGCAGAGGATGAGGATGAGGACAACAGAACTGCAGTGATTCGACAACACTTCCAATGACACACAGGTAAGACAGTGTTACTTCACATTTCATTGACAATTATTTGTATATCTTTGGCACTGGCATGCTGTTATTTCCCACTTCTATGCCCACCTACTGTACCCTTTGGCAACTCATTTTGCAGATGTTGGTGTTCCACTATCGCTCCTGGTGTGATCACTGCAGCCAAACTACAGGTCTTTCTCATTTGAAAATTAATGTACATTTGAATTGCAATGTTTGAACATGGTTATACAAATACATACTTAAATAAGTTTGACATACTTCATACTTGTATTTTGTCAAAGGGTGTTTATTTAAGTGCTAAGAAGTAGAGGGGCAAGTGCATTGGGATGGGGTGATGATGGAGGAAAGTCCAGGGTATTGTTCCAGTCTATTTGTAGCACAGGTGCATTGTCCATGGGGACATAGGAAGGGGAGCAATGGCAGTTCAAGATGGACAGGGTGATTGTGTGGGACCCAAGGGTGACAAACAGGAGAGTCTCATTTCCTGGCAGGGGTCTTGGCAATAGTCTCTGGCTTCTGCCTGGATCACAGGGAATGTTTGCGGGGTGGTTCTCCTTCTGCAGGGGGAGGGGTGCTGGTGGGCTGTTGGCCCTGTGGCGAGGCCTCCTGGCCACTAGCGGCAGTGGAGGTGGAAGGCAGTTCAGATGTCTGGCTAGTGGCAGGGGCCCGCTGTTGTGAGGCTTCCTCCCTCATTATGTTGGCCATGTCTTCCAGCACCCTGCTATGGAGACCAGGGAGGTGTTGATGGCCTGCAAGTCCTCCCTGATCCCCTAGTACTGTCCCTCCTGCAGCCGCCTGTTTTCCTGGACGTTGGCCAGGATCTGGCCCAGCGTATCCTGGGAATGTTGGGATGCTCCCAGGATCTTTGCTAGTGCCTCCTGGATAGTCAGTTCCCTGGGCCTGTCTTCCCCTGGCGCACAGCACTCCTCCCAGTTTCCCTGTTGTCCTGTGCCTCTTTCCCCTGAACCGTGTGCCCACTGCCACTGACCCCAGGCCCCTGATTATCATGGGTATGAGGTGTGCCTGTCCCTGTAGAGGTGGACACACAGCTGCCTGACGTGTCCTGGGGACAGAGGTATGGATACGCTGGGTGGGTGCTTTGGTGGTGTTTCCTGAGAGGGGAGGCTCTGTGGTGGGGTGTGACTGTGGCTGGGTAACCAACTGTCCAGAGGTCCACAATGAGCCAGGTTGGTCATCCAGATCCAGGCGACCAGAGTTGCTGTCATCACTGTGGGCCTCTTCTGTGTCAGGACTGGATATTGCTGGCACCTCCTCTCTGCTGACATTGGCTGGGATACCTGTGGGGATGTACATGCTGTGTTATAGTTTCTGCGTCTGACATATTGTGCATCTGTGGCTTGCCCTCTTTGGTTGTATTTGCCCTGGCTGCTTTCACATGTGTAAGTTGGTATGTGGTGGGCTAGCTGATTCTCTCAAGTGTCCATGCTTTAGTGATAGGTGTCCATGCAGGTCTGTGAGTGGTGTCCATGCATTGGTATGGCATGCAGGGCTTGACATTGGGATTAGTGGGATGTGATGGTGAGGTGTGTGGGAGGTGGTGGAATGATGGAAGTGAGGGTGAGGGTTTGTGATGGCTTGCAGGTAGGGGGGGTAGTAGTATAGAGTTGACTTACCACAGTCCAGTCCTCCTGCTACTCCTGCCAGGCCCTCACAATGCATGATTGCCAAGACTTGCTCCTCCCATGTTGTTAGTTGTGGGGGAGGAGGTGGGGGTTCACCGCCTCTCCTCTGGATAGCGAGCTGGTGTCTTGCTGCAATGCTGTAGGTTGTTCCACCTCTTCCTGATGTCATCCCTGGTTCTTGGGTGCTGTCCCACGGCGCTGATCCTGTCCAAGATCCTCTGCCATAGTTCCATCTTCCTAGCAATGGATATCTGCTGCACCTGCGCTCCAAATAGATGTGGCTCTACCCTGATGATTTCCTCCACCATGACCCTTAGCTCCTCCTTTGAAAATCGGGGGTGTCTTTGTGGTGCCCTGGTGTTGTGTGAGGTATGTAGGTGAGGTTGTGTTGGGTAATGTGTTGGGGTGTGTGATGTGGGGTGCGTGAAAGGTGTATAGGTGATGGTGGTGTGTGGCTCTGGTCTTGTCTGTGGTCGTGGTGTCTGTCTCGTGCCAATGCATTGTAGTCGTAAAGGGTTGTGGGTAATGTGGGTGTGTGTTTTTTATAGTGGTGTGGGTGTGTGGGTATGGTGTGTGTATGGGTGTCAGGTGTGTGTTATAAAAATTGTCCAATGTGGTGTTTTGTATGTGTGTGTGTATTTTGAGCACAGCAGTATGTACCCCAATGGTTTACCGCGGTTGAATGTTCGCCGTGGTGATTCATGAGTCTTAATGGGATGAGCGTTGTTCTGTTGGCGTAACGGTGTGGGTTTTGAGACCGCCAGTTTATCACTGACCTTTGGTGTGCCGGAATTGTCTCTGTGGCTGAATAGTGACGTATTGGTGTGTGTGTGTCATAATTTGGTGAACGGATGTCCCCCGCGGTGGTGGTATGTTGGCGGCAGTCAGCGTGGTGGTAAGTGGGATTTACCATCAATGTCATAATGAGAGCCTATATCTTTATCTTGAAAATGACAATAAAACAAATGAAATCGGATAAGGGGAACCAGAGATATGAATTTTTAAAGAACTAATGCTTTTTAGCCCTTAGAAACGAATAGTGCTAATCTGGTCATCTGGTCACACCTCGACCGGGGCAAAGTCAAAATTTAAGGGTGACCCAGATGGAGCCCTGCTTGGCTGCAGCCCAGAGGAGCCTCAGTCAAAAGTTTACCTTCAGACTTAATCGTTTTCTTGAAGATTTTCTTCAGCGGGAGCAAGTCGACAATCCAATCCAACCTCCTCGAACTCTTCCTCGGATACGCGTCGCCGGAGCCCTCGTGGAGATTTTTACCTTCGGCCTAATCATTTTTTTGAGATGAAAATCCTTCGACCGGGCAAAACCTGAATCTTGATCCAACGTCTTTGGAGCCCTCTTTGGATACACTGCCTGGGAGGTACCGGTCAACTTTCTAGGTTCGGACTTAGTCACTTTTTTGGAGATTTTCTTCACCGGGACGAACCTGCAAGTCAGGCCGGGTCACAGTTGAAGCAAGCCGGCTAGAGCTACCACGATGGGTCAGTCACTTTATGGAGCTTTTTTCAAAAAGTTTACCAAACTTCCCCAAACTTCTGGATCTTCTCCCAGATGTTCTTTTAAGGTTCTTTTGAGATCCGCAGCTCACCCCAAGGTTCTAGAAGCTCTGCAATGCTCCTTGAGGGTGCGGACTACAACTCCCAGAATGCACCTGGCACAACCTCCAATTTGGAACTGGACAGTGGTCAGCTGGTCAGTTTCTTCAGGAGTTGGTGCAGGGGACTCTGGTTAGCAATTATTCACCTGTAGCAAACAGGGAGTCCCTCCTTGAACCAGATGAAGCCAGGCACAGTCCTTCATGTGGTGAAGCCCAAGTGTGCAGCTGGTGCAGTCCTCCAGAGTGCAATGTCCAGGTGCAGGTCAGGGGTTCAGTAGATCTGGCTGAGCCCACCCACTGGTGTGGCTGAAAATCTTAAACACACCCTTCTCCTGCCCTCTCCTAATCTCAAGAGGGCATCTAATTGTCTGGGGTTGCAGAATGTGAGGGAGGTGCTGGGCTACTCCAAATGTCCTTCCCTGCCTTTGAAGACCAGTTTGGAAGCCCTCCCCCTTTCCTGCTTCTCATCTGCAGAGGGGAGGTCTCCTCCAACAGGCACATTCCTTTGTATTCAGCCCAGGTTCCTTCACACCTCATCGAGGCAGCCTGGCCAGGCTGCCAGAGGCTGGCCAATTAGAGCAGAGGACTACAGGGCTGAAGTTGCCAACTTTTTAGGTAGAGTTTAAAACTCTTTACCTGAACAAGTTATATTAAATCCAGCAACTGTAAGTTGTGGGATGTATAATAACAATTAATTTGATACCAAACTTGAGGCATCTGACACTTAAGGGGACTTTATAAATTAAAATATAGTCTCCCCATTTTAGCCTATGGAGGCCATTCACTACAATGAGGGAAAACAGATTTGGCTGTTTTACCTCACCAGGGCTTATAAAACTCATTTTATAAGGTCCCTGCTTATAGTTACAATGCACCCAGCCCTAGGGGCCCTGCTCAGCTACTACCCTCGGGAGGCCATTGTCAAAAGTTCACCTTCAGACGTAGTCATTTTCTTGAAGATTTTCTTCAGCGGGTCCAAGTCGCCAGTCCAATCCGACCTCCTGGAACTCTTCCTCGGATACGCGTTGCCAGAGCCCTGAGTGGAGATATTTACCTTCAGACTTAGTCATTTTTTAGATAAAAATCCTTTGAAGAGGGCAAACCTGAATCTTGATCCGACGTCCTTAGAGCCCTCTTCGGAAACACTGCCTGGGAGGTCCCGGTCAACTTTCTACATTTAGACATATTCACTTTTTTGGAGATTTTCTTCACTGGGATGAACCTGCAAGTCAGTCTGGGTTGCGGTTGAGGCAAGCCGGCTAGAGTTGCTGCAGCGGGTCGGTCACTTTATGTAGCTTTTTTTCAAAAAGTTCTCCAAACTTCTGGATCTTCTCCCAGATGCTCTTTTAAGGTACGTTTGAGGTCCACAGCTCACTCCAAGGTTCCAGAAGCTCTGAGATGCTCCTTGAGGGTGCAGACTACAACTCCCAGAATGCACCTGTTGTAAACTCCAATTTGGCAACTGGACAGTGGTCAGCTGGTGAGTTTCTTCAGGAGTTGGTGCAGGCGACTCTGGTTAGGAATTTTTCACTTGCAGAAAGCAGGGAGTCCCGCCTTGAACCAATTGAAGCCAGGCAAAGTCCTTCTTCTGGTGAAGCCCAATTGTGCAGCTGGTGCAGTCCTCCAGAGTGCAGTGTCCAGGTGCAGGTCAGGGGTCCAGCTTGGCAGTCCTTCTTCTCCTGTAGTTCTTCCTTGTAGGGATCTGGTAGGAATCTGAGGTGTGGGTGCAGGTCTGCCAGTTTTATCCTTGCTCCTGGGTGAGAAATAGGGGGGTCCTGATTCTCCAATCAGGTGCAGGGTCCTTCCCTCTGTGATGACCACTTCCTGGGATGTGTGGCATAAATCAATCCCAGGGAGCAACATTCCTTAAAAATCCATCATGGCTGAAACTGATTTTTGGAGGTTACATCAGGTTGATTCCACCCACTGTTGTGGCTAAAAATTTTAAACACACCCTTCTCCTGCCCTCTCCTAATCTCATCAAGAGGGCACCTAATTGTCTGGAATTGCAGGATGTGAGGGAGGTGCTGGACTACTCCATATGTTCTTCCCTGCCTTTGAAGACTTTTAAGAGGGCACCTAATTGCCTGGAATTGCAGGATGTGAGGAAGGTGCTGGACTACTCCACATGTCCTTCCCTGCCTTTGGCAGCCCTCCCCCTTCCTGCTTCTCCATCTGCTGAGGGGTGTTCTCCTCCCACAGGCACATTCCTTTGTGTTCAGCCAAGGCTACTTCACACCTCATCAAGGCAGCCTGGCTAGGCTGCCAGAGGCTGGCCAATAAGAGCAGAGCACTACAGGGCTGAAGTTGCCAACTTTTCAGGTAGAGTTTAAAACTCTTTACCTGAACAAGTCATATTAAATCCAACAATTGTAAGTTGTGTTATTTATTATAACAAATAATTTGATACCAAACATGAGTAATCTGACACTTAAGGGGACTTTATAAATTAAAATATACTCTCCCCATTTTAGCCTACGGAGGCCATTCACTACAATGAGGGAAAAACAAATTTGGCTGTTTTACCTCACCAGGGTTCATAAAACTAGTTTTATAAGGTCCCTGCTTATAGTTACATGGCACCCAGCCCTAGGGGCACATAGGGCACACCTTAGGGGTGACGTATATGTAAAAATAAAGTAGTTTAAGACTTTGGAAGTATTTTTAATTCCAAAGACGAATATGTATGTAACTTTAATTTTGAAGCAGCCTGCAAGGTCGGCGTTCCTTTAAAATGACCCTGGGCACCTCAGCAGTGCACCACCAATGGGTGCACTACCTATGCTGGGGTCCATACACCTACATGCCCTACCATATACTAGGGACTTATAGGTAGGTTAATATTGACAATTATAATTAGCCATATTTGCATATCCACTTACACAGAGCACTGGCTCTGGGTCTGATAAGCAGTACCCAGGGCAAAGCCAAGAGTCAGTAACCACGAATATCTGTCCAAAACGTTTGGAGGTGACAGGGGAAAAAGGAGGACTTTCCTACACTGCCCCCACCAGATGAAAGGTGATGGATACTAACCTACACCCTGGTAGTCCTCATCAGGTAAGTGGAAAAACCTGGAAAGGCCATCTACGTTGGCATGGGCAGTCCCAGGTCTATGTTCCACTGTGAAGTCCATCCCCAGTAGGGAAATGGACCACCTTAACAGTTTTGGGCTTTCCCCCCTCATTTACATCAACCATCTGAGAGGTCTGTGGTCAGTTTGTACAAGGAAGTGTGTGCCAATCTGGAATGTCCTCAACTTCTTCATGGACCAGACAACAGCAAAGGCCTAGCTCTCAATGGCACTCCATCTTTTCTCTCTGTGGAGTAGTCGCCTGCTGATGAAGGGAACTGGATGATCTTGGCCATCTTCATTAACTTGTGCCAACACTGCCCCAATCCCTTCTTCTGAATCATCTGTTTGCACTATAAACTCTTTACTATAGTCATGGGCCAGTAACACTGGTGCTGAATACATAGCCTGCTTCAGAGTGACAAAGGCTTTTTGACACTCTGGGGTCCAAATGGCCTTCTTGGACTGTTTCTCTGAGGTAAGCTCATTCAGAGAGGCCACTATGGTCCCATATTTCTGAACATATCTCCTGCAGTCAGAGCAAGAAAGGCCCTGACCTGAGTCTGGGTTTTAGGAGCCTCCCAATCCAGGATAGTCTGGATTTTGGGCTGGAGAGGTTGTACATGGCCTCCACCAACAAGGTGGCCCAGGTACACAACTGAACTTTGCCCTATCTGGCACTTTCTTGCCTTGATAGTCAGGCTTGCTTGAAGCAGAGCCTGAAGCATTCCTTCCGGTGGACCAGGTGGTCCTCCCAGGTGGAACTGAATACAGCTATATTGTCCAGATAAACTGCACTGAAAGATTCCAACCAATATAGGACTCTATTCACCAACCGTTGGAAGTTGGCAGGAGCATTTTTCAGGCAAAAGGGCATCACCTTGAACTGAAAGTGGCCCTCTGGTGTAGAAAATGCTGACCTCTCCTTAGCTCCTGGGCTTAAGGGCAATCTGCCAGTATGCTGAGGTCAGATCAAATGTGCTCAGGAATTTGGTAGTCCCCAATCTGTCAATGCGCTCATCAGCCCTAGGTATGCGGTGACCATCAGTCCTAGTGACTGTATTTAGACCTCTGTAGTCCACACAGAATCTCAATTCCCTTTTCCCACCCTGGGGATTAGGTTTAGGTACCAGTACCACTGGACTGGACCAAGGACTGTCAGAGGGCTCAATTACCTTGAGCTCCAACATCTTAGCCACTCCAGCTTTTATGTTGGCCTTGAACTGGTCAGACAGCCTGTACAGCTTGTTCTTGACAGGTAAACTGTCACCAGTGTCAGTATCATGGACACACCAATAGGTGAGTCCAGGGGTCAAGGAGAACAGACCAGCAAACTGCTCCAAAACTTGTTTGCAGTCTCTCTGCTTTTGGGCTGTCAACTTGTGACAACGTACCACTCCCTCCACTGGCCCATCTTGTGCATTTGTGGAAGGAGGCCTGGGAGGGTCACTCTCCTCCTCCTTCCCTTCATCTGTGACCATCAGCATGGTCATGCCTGCCCTTTCCTTGTCGGGTTCCAATCGGTTGACATACTGGATCCTATGGGGATTCCTGGGGGAGCCAAGGTCCACCAGGTAGGTGACCTCACCATTTTTCTCCACAATTGGATATGGCCTAGTCCATTTGGCCTGAAGTGCCCTAGGAGCCATAGACTCCAAAACCCACACCAGCTGACCAGGGTAATACTAAGTCATGGTAGCCTTCTGGTCATGCCAGAGCTTCATGAGCTCTTGGCTGGCCTCCAGATTGCTGCTTTCCTTCTTCATGTACTCAGCCATGGATGACCGCAGGCACAGCACATAATCCAGCACATTCTCCATGGCTTCTTTGAGAGGCTTCTCCCAAGACTCTCTAACCAAGCATAATGGGCCTCTTACAAGGAGCCCAAACAGTAACTCAAAGGGGCTGAATCCAACCACTTTCTATGGCATCTCTCTGTAGGCAAACAGCAGGCATGGGAGGAGAACATCCCATCTCCTCCTGAGTTAGTCAGAGAAACCCATGATAATGCCCTTCAGAGTCTTATTAAATCTTTCCACCAGACCATTGGTCTGTAGATGATAGGGCGTGGTGAACTTATAAGTAACTCCACACTCATCCCACATTGCTTTCAGATAGGCAGACATAAAATTTGTGCCCCTATCTGAGACCACCTCCTTTGGGAATCCCACCCTGGTGAACACACCAAGTAAGCCCCTAGCCACTGTGGGAGCAGTGACTGTTCTGAGGGGTATTGCCTCAGGGTGTCGAGATGGGGCCACTCAGCTGAAGAGCAGGATGTCTGCAGGGGCGATGGTATACCCCGACCTCCTGGAACACCTCTCATCACTTCCTGGTGGACACAAAAACCCCAGCAGGTGTCCCAAAAGGAAAGGGGGAGTGGAAGAGAAAGAGACAAAACACTGCCAAGTCTTGCCGGTCCAGCCAGGAACCCTGTATCTTCAGGGGCAGGTTGTTGTTGACAGAGTGATAGTAGAGTTAGTGCACTCAACTTCGTTGAAACTAAATCTCTCTTTCTGATATGGGCACGGAAGCGGTAGAAGAACGCCGGGATGTTCCAGCACTTTTCTAGGATAATAATAACTGTTGGCACAATCACCAACACTGCATTACCAAAAACCCAAACTTAGTATCATAACAATAAGTACTGTGACACTAGAGCTGGCTTCACAGAGATTCACTGTTGCACACTACAATTAGAACTTTGGTTGCACTTATCATGTACAAGAAAGACAAACAAGGGCATTAATTATATCACGTCTAACTTTCCTGCATGCATAGGGTTAAACTAAAAGGAACAAAAACAATCCAAGAAATACAAATGTCCACTCTGGGTTTAAACAGTTAGGGTGGCACAGTTTGGTTTGGTTTGGTTTCACTGTGTGTGTGAAAAACCCTTCAAAAGCAAATTCCTCAAACCTGAAACACAGGCATGAAAGACACAATTTAAATCCAAGAGTTATGCTATTAGAGAAAGAAAAGTCACGTAAATGCTCTTTTAAAATTGCACTGTCACTTTTTGTAGTACTTGAGCTCAAGCAGATTTCCTGAAACACATTTAGGCAAGTAACTACAATAATAATGTAGACTGTTCAGAAATACATTTGTCTCTTCATGATAAGCACTCTGCCAAAATACAAGGTCTGAAATACACCAGCTGTTCTAGGAAAGTGCGGCGCTCAAAGAACAAACTCCTTGGAGAATACTAGTCACTTAGCTGCAGTCTTTTCCGGAGCGCTGGAGGAATGCCTGGTGTCAGCTGATACAGGAACAAAGAAAAGAATTGCCTCAAAAGTCCTGAAAACGAGGATGACAGCAGGGGCTGGACTGCCAAATCAGAAGCTGACATCAGGAAGCAAAACAAAGCCAAGCAGGGAGGCATTCTTCACTCTAATATTTATAGCCAATCAGGAAAGCAGTTGAGTTTCCACATGTGGAGGAGTCACCACACCCAATTAGAAGCACATGTCTACACCACATCCAATTAGAAGCACATGTCTACACCTGCACACTTTAGCAAACAAGCATTGGTAAAACAAGCATTGATAAAATCAATTGTGTAACACAGCACTTTGGGGGTCATTATAACATTGGCGGTAAAAGCCACTTACCTCTGGGCAGAAGACCGCCCACACACTGCCGTGGCCGTGGAAATCCGCCACGGTCATTATGACCCAAAGCCTGGAATCTGCCAAAATCTAGACACCCACACAAGTCTGCCACACCAAAGGTCAGTGATAAGCTGGCGATAACAAATCCTCCACCGCCATGCCAACAGGAATACACCCACACTATCACGACCCACGAATCCACGCGGCGGTCTTTCAACCGCGTTATTCCATTGGCGGTACACACCGCCACGCTCAAAATACACACACATATACAAAACACATCAACATTGGACAATTCAAAATACACACACCTGATACACATACACACACCACTCCCACACACCCAATACAATATAAAACATACACCCACATCACCCACAAACCCTTATGACCAGAATTGCGACTGAAGGCCACAGAGAGACACCACCATCTACAAACGAGCATCCACAGGCACTCAGCACCATCACCCACATAACATCCACGCACCTCACACAACACAACACTAAATATCACCCCACACATCACAACACACACCCACACCACACATCACCCACACCACCCCATGGCATGGCAAAGACACCCCATCAGGACCATCCTCCTTCAGAAAAGGCACCTGTTGTCGCAAAGCCAAGTTGTGAAGCATACAGCAGGCCACGATGATCTGGCACACCTTCTTTGGTGTGTAGAATAGGGAACCACCTGTCATATGGAGGCACTGGAACCTGTCCTTCAGGAGACCAAAGGTCCGCTCTATAATCCTCCTAGTTTGCCCATGTGCTTCATTGTAGCGTTCCTCTGCCCTTGTCCTGGGACTCCTCACTGGGGTCAGTAGCCATGACAAGTTGGGGTAACCAGAGTCACCTGCAAATGGCGAGGGACAACTGTTAGACACACACTGACTCATAGGGACATCCACATACCCAGACAACTATTCCCACTGATTTGGGTTCAGGTGCTCACCTAATAGCCACACCCGGTGCCTCTGGAGTTGCCCCATCACATAAGGGATGCTGCTATTCCACAGGATGTAAGCGTCATGCACAGAGCCAGGGAATTTTACATTAACATGGGAGATGTACTTGTCTGCCAAACACACCATCTGCATATTCATTGAATGGTAACTCTTCCGGTTTCTGTACACCTGTTCACTCCTGCGTGGGGTGACCAAGGCCACATGTGTCCCATCAATGGCACCTATGATGTTGGGGATATGTCCCAGGGCATAGAAGTCAACTTTCACTGTAGGCAAATCCTCCACCTGAGGGAAAACAATGTAGCTCTGCATGTGTTGCAGCAGGGCAGACAACACTCTGGACAACACGTTGGAAAACATAGGCTGGGACATCCCTGATGCTATGGCAACTGTTGTTTGAAATGACCCACTTGCTAGGAAATGGAGTACTGACAGCACCTGCACTTGAGGGGGGATTCCTGTGGTATGGCGGATAGCTGACATCAGGTCTGGCTCCAACTGGGCACACAGTTCCTGGATTGTGGCACGATCAAGCCTGTAGGTGATGATCACATGTCTTTTCTCCATTGTCGATAGGTCCACCAGCGGTCTGTACACCGGAAGATGCCGCTATCTCCTCACATGCCCCAGCGGACGTTGCCTATGGAGGAGAACAGCGAGCAGAGAGTCAACCAACTCTGAGGTACGTAAACACAGCTTACTCTGAAAATATTCCTAAATTGAAATTTGCCTGTATGAGTGGTTAGGCAAGGCCTAGGTATGTGTGACGCAGTCAAAAATAAAGCCATGTGGGCCCCTGAAATGGTGGCTGCCTGACCTGTCAGGTGGGACAAGGGGATATGAGGTAACTGCGTTGGCGTTGTACACCGTCGCAGTAGGCAGTCGAAGACCGCGGCGCAATTCTGCATTGGTTAACATTGGACCCTATGGATCCCAGGAGCCAATGACGATGTACGCCGGCGGTGACGGTACGCACCGCTGCGGACGTGACTGCCATTTTCTCTCTGTTCAATCACTCGATACCTGATCTTCGACAGGAGAGGACCTACACTTCAAGTGCTGCTGTGATCTCAGTCTGGAAGAGACAATGGCTTGTGTGTCTGGGGAAAGGGCCCCTGCCTTCAGCACGGAGGAGTTGGAGAAACTCGTGGATGGGGTCCTCCCCCAGTACACGCTACTCTACGGTCCTCCACACAAACAGGTAAGTACACTGTGAGCATGCTTATGGGCAATGACTGTGTGGAGTGGGGTGGATGAAAGATAGGGGGGGTGAGAATGAGGCGTGCACGAAACGACGGTGAGTGCATGTGCGTCATGGCAAGGGTAGGGATGCGGGCCAATGACTGTGACTGTGCAGTTGGTAATTACTTCTCTTTTCCCCTGTACAATTCCTGTAGATCAGCGCCCACCAGAAGAAGGACATCTGGCGTACCATCGCCAAGGAAGTCTGGGCCCTGGGGGTCTACCACAGACGGAGCACCCATTGCCGGAAAAGATGGGAGGACATTCGCTGCTGGAGCAAGAAGACGGCGGAGGGGCATGGCCTCCCAACGTGGGAGGGGTGGCCGTCACACCATGACCCCCCTGATGTTCAGGATCCTGGCGGTGGCGTATCCAGACTTGGATGGGCGCTTGAGGGCATCACAGCAGCCACAAGGGGGTGAGTACACTCTCATTCTGCTGATTAAGCGCACATTTTAGGTGTCTGGGTGGGGGAGGTGGGCTGTGGGTTACCCTAGGCCAGGGCGAGTTTGCTAGTTAAGTTCCCTTCTTCAGGCAGGCCCTGTGGCACCCCACCCCACCTGTGTACAGTGCCAACTACACCTACTCAGGCTCCTGTGACATCCATGTGTGCAGAAATCGGCCATGGCCTTGTAAGCCATGTCCCAGGGATTGAATAGTGGACCCCAAGTGCCGGCGTAGTGCAGGGGGCTTCTGTGTCTGTTGTGTGCGACAACTGTAGCAGTATTGCATGCACTGAACATGTCTTTCTTCTGTCTTCCCCCCCTTTTTGTGGTCTCCCTGTACTTGTGTGCATTAGCATCATCAGGCGGAGGAGCAGTGGCACCGGAGCATGAGGGAGCTGCTCTCACATGCCCCAGGAGGGCGACACTAAGGACTCAGAATTCAACAGTGGGATGGAGGGCGAGGGGAGCTCCACGGCGGGGACAGGAGCTGACACCAGCGAGACGGACTCCTCCTGTGATGGGAGCTCCCTTGCGGTGGTGGCCCCATATGTGCCCCCGCATCTAAAGGTACAACTGCCACCCTCCCTACCAGCACCACCCTCCCATTAGCCCCTCTGCCTTTGCCCCGTGCCAGCTTACCCAGGAGGGTGGGCATTACCTTCGCCCCAGGCACCTCGGCCCCTGCCCAGTCACCCCTGCTGGCCTCAGTGAGGAGGCCATTGACCTCCTCAGGTCCCTCACTGTTGGGCAGTCTACCATATTGAATGCCATCCAGGGTGTAGAGAGGCAGTTGCAACAAACCAATGCATTCCTGGAGGGCATTCACTCTGGTCAGGCAGGCCTTCAGCGAGATTTTCAGACTCTGGCCTCAGCACTGATGGCAGCCATTGTCCCTGTCTCTAGCCTCCCCCTCCAACTTCCTCCACCCAGACCCACACCCCTGTACCTCAGCCTATCCCAAGCACACCATCAGACCAGCATGCACACACCTCAAAACACAAGGGAAGCTCTGGCAAACATAAGCACCACACATCCCACAGGCACTCACACAAGCATCACACACATGCAGACACACCAACATCCACTGCCTCCACTGTGTCCCTCTCATCCTCGTCTCCCTCCTCCCTCCCTGTCTCGTCTCCACTCACACCTGCATGCACTACATCCTCAGCCACTACGTCCATCACCAGCACACCCACCACCACACCGCCGCTCACGTGCAGTCACCACACCCACTACCATTCACACATCCCCTGTGTCCTCTCCCAGTGTCTCTGTGAGGCCACCTCCCAAGGTACACAAACGCAGCCACACACCCACCCAACAGCCTTCCACCTCATGACAGCCTCCAGCCCATGCACCTTCACCCAAAGTCACCAAATGTACACCTCCTACAACCACAACCTCTTCCTCCACTCCCAAACCCCCTCCAGCTACCCGTCCCAGTGTTACTAAGAAACTTTTCCTGGCCAGCCTTGACCTCTTTCGCTCACTTCCCACACCCCGTCAGTCTCCTAGGGACCGACTCTCCAGGTCCCAACCTAGCACCTCAGCCACAACTTCGGCGTGACCAGTGGTGTCAGTAGTCACCGGATTATGGAGTGCACCAGGCAGCAGGGCAGGCAGTGTGGCAAGGAGCCAGAGCACGGACAGTCCCCCACCTGTCAAGCATAAAAAGTTGGCCAGTGCCCGGCGGGAGAGGGGAAAGAAACCAGCCACTAAAGCCGCTCCCAGGGGTACAGTTGGGAGTGTGGAGACAGCTGCAACACCATCCAAGGTGGGAAAGGGGCACAGTAAAACCAGCAGGTCTGGGAAGATCAGCACAGCGGACAAGACCGCCACCAGCCACACTGCCCAGGAAGCGACCGCCAGGAGCCACACTGCCCAGAAAGCAACCGCCAGCAGCCCCGCTGCCACAGACAGGACAGCCAGCAGCAGCCCCACTGCCCAGGAGGCGACCGTCAGCAGCCGCGCTGCCACAGACAGGACTACCATCAGGAGCCCCGCTGCCCAGGAAGCGACCGCCAGCAGCCACACTGCACAGGAAGCGACCACCAGCAGCCCCGCTGCCACAGACAGGACCGCCAGCAGCAGCCCCGCTGCCACAGACAGGACCGCCAGCAGCTGAACCGCTGCCCAGGACACCGCCGCCAGCAGCACCGCAGGCCAGGACAAGACCGCCAGCAGCTGAACCGATGCCCAGGACACCGCCGCCAGCAGCCCCGCAGGCCAGGACAAGACCGCCAGCAGCTGAACCGCTGCCCAGGACACTGCCCCCAACAGCCCTGCAGGCCAGGACAAGACCGCAACCAGCTGAACCGCTGCCCAGGACACCGCCGCCAGCAGTCCCACAGGCCAGTCTGCGCAAATGATTCTGACGCTACTGAGTCCGCCACGGGCAGGATGAAGCACTCTGGGCACAAGGACCCCTCCAGAACCAGTGGAGAGATACATCCACTACCTCTGTCCTTGGCAAGATAAAGCACTCTGGGCACAAGGCCCCCTCCAGTAACCAGTGGTGACTGTTATCCACTTGAGAGACTGTGGCTTTGCACTCCCCAGGATTGAACAGTGGGCAAACCACTCACTGTAGAGATTTGAGAGACTGTGGCTTTGCACTCCCCAGGATTGAACAGTAGGCAAACCACCCACTGTAGAGACTTCAGAGAATGTGGCATTGCACTCCCCAGGATTGAACAGTGGGCAAACCACCCACTGTTATCCACTTGAGAGACTGTGGCTTTGCACTCCCCAGGATTGAACAGTGGGCAAACCACCCACTGTAGAGACTGTGACTTTGCACTCCCCAGGATTGAACAGTGGGCAAACTACCCACTGTAGAGACTTGTGAGACTGTGGCTTTGCACGCCCCAGGATTGAACAGTGGGCAACTCACCCATTGTAGAGACTTGTGAGACTGTGGCTTTGCACTCCCCAGGATTGAACAGTGGGCATGGAGACCCCTCGTGGATCTGGCGTCGTGCACTCAACCGGCTGAGGTGCCCCCCTTCCATTCCCCCTGAGGTGCCTGTTTTATTTCTATCTGATGCCCCTGCAGTGTTCTCTCTGTTTTGATCGGGTATTAAGTGTGGGCCTTGCCCATGCCTTTTGGGCCCAGTGTTCCACGGACTATGATGGTGGAATCCCTTGGACTTGTGTTCTTGGTGTATATAATTGTATATAGTACAAATGTATGTACTTGTAAATATTTTTGATGTATGTAATTGAATATATCACAATTATTTGACTCATTTCCTTTGGTCCTTACATTCTTCCAAGGGGGTTTGGGGGGCGTAACTGTTATGTATCAATGTGTATTAGCGTGTGTGTTGTAGTGGGTGAGGGTGGAGGTGGGGTGTTGCGTGTGCGTGTCGCTCTCTTTTCCCTCCCCCTCCCCTGTGTCGTAGGTGCAGTACTCACCATTGTCTTCGCCGCCGGCATTCGTGCTCCTGGTAGAGGAGCAGGAAGATAAAGGCTGGCAGAATATGGAGCTCGGGTTACATGGCATCCTGATTCCTCGTGGGTGGTGTAGAGGTGAGCGTTTTCCCTTCGAAGTCCCGTTTCTGCAGTTTTTTTGTTTGCAGTGAATCCACCCCGGAAAAGGTGGCGGATTGGTGGAATGTAATAGTGTGGGCGGTACATTGTCCTCCTCCTGTCTGCGGCGGTTACCGCCGCGGTGTTTGTTTGTACCACCGTGGCAGTCGGAGTGTTAAAGTGGCTGTCTATGTTGGAGGTTTCAGCCACGGTCGTAATTCCATTTTTTTTACTGCCGGCCTGTTGGCGGTTTTAGCGCCGCTTTAACACCAACCGCCAGTGTTGTAATGACCGCCTTTATGTTTACTTAGAAACATGAAGGTTTAACCAAGAACAGAGATATGATTTAACCATAATCCCTGGGGATTCTGACAGATAACGCAGGAGGCACCTTGGGGATTCCTGACAGTCCTCCCCACCAAGGACCCTCTCAAAGGGCGGGGCTTGGAAGGGTGCAGGGGATGGAATTTTTTAGTAAGACGTGGAGCATGAACTGTGGACGCAGGTTCCCAGGAACTGTCCCATAGCCTTTCCAAGCCAATAAATAGTGTAGAACACCACGGACGCACCTGGAGTCAAGAATTTTGGCCACTTCAAATTCCCATTGCCCATGTACTTTTACCGGGGGAGGTGGTGGGGCCTCACTGGTATCAGGGGAATAGGGATGGAGTAACGAAACATGAAACATGGGGTGTACCTTCAAATCATCTGGCAATGTCAGTTCTACTACCACAGGATTGATGATTTTGGCAATAGGAAAGGGGCCTAGAAATCGGGGGTTCAATTTTCTGGCTCCTGCAAGATGGAGATTTTTTTATGAGAGCCACAACTGATCTCCTATTTGATAAGAGGGAGCAGGTCTCCTTCTTTAGTCTGCTTGTTTTTTTCCTTGAGCTTGGTAGAGTTTTAAATGGTGTTGTACTTTTTTTTTATCTCCTGTAACTCGTTATGGTATTTCTGTACTGATGAGACTCTTGTGGATGTTTGGCACCCAGTTATAGGTAGCATTCTTGGGTGCAGACCAAACAAACAGTAAAATGGGGATACTCCTGTGGCCATGTGGACACTATTGTTATATACAAATTCAACAAGAGGTAAAGCCTTATCCCACTCAGTAGACCATGTGTCAATGTAACATCTCAGGATTTGCTCCAGCGATTGGTCGGCACATTCCGTCTGCCCATCCGTTTGTGGATGAAAAGCAGAGGACAAGCGGACGTCCATACCGACAGAGGAACAGAAGCTACGCCAAAACTGTGATATAAATTGGGTGTCACGATCGGAAACAATTGCGGTGGGCAACCCATGAAGCTGTACAATGTGTTGGGCAAACAAATCAGAGAGCTTGGAAGCCGTAGGAAGACATTTTAATGGAACAAAATAATCCATTCTAGTTCTGTAATCTACAATCACCCATATGTTAGTGTGTCCATTGGAAGCTGGGAGATCAGAAATAAAATCCATACTTATGGTATGCTATGGGGCCACCAGAATTGGCATGGGAAGTAACAATCCTGAGGCTGGAGTATGTGGGGTTTTAGCCCGAACACAGGTGGAACCAGTCTGGACATAGCTTCTGACATCCTACAGTGTGGGGGCACCCAAACCATCTTTGACAGAAATCTAACATCTTTTTCTCACCTGCGAGGACAGAATCATGTCCCCAATGTAACACTGTATCCAGTAATTCTTTGCTAGGGGCGTATAACTGATCAGCATGGTATAGTAAACCCTCTTTTTCATACACATCAGTTGAACAGGGAACCTTGTGTTGGGCTACCCGTATTTTCTCAAAGAACTCTTGGAAAGTGCACACAGCAATGATTTTTTCTGGGAGTATAATGCTTTTGACCTGTTCTAGCGCAACATCAGAGGAGAAACCCATCCTAGACAACGTATCTGCCTTTTGTTGTGTACTACCGGGCCTATACGTGATTATGAAGTCAAACTCATTAAAGAATAGAAGCCAGCATAATTGGCGAGGTGTCAGGGCCTTGGTCGCTTGAAAAAACTGTAAATTACGGTGATGTGTGTAAATAGTTATGGTGTGTCTAGCTCCTAGTAGGTGGTGACACCATTCCTGGAAGGCAAGCTTGATGGCCAGCAGTTCCCGCTCCGTCACCATGTAATTTTGCTCTGCGGGTAGCAAGTTCTTTGAGAAGTAAGCTACTGGATGGAAATGCCCAGACTCAGGATCTCGCTGGGACAAGACACCACCCACTGCCATTTAGGAAGCATCTGCTTCCACGAAAAATGGCTGAGCAGGGTCAGGATGATGGAGAATGAGTGCTTCAGTGAATGTGTTTTTAAGATGTTGGAAGGCTTTCTCAGCTTCGGCATCCCAGAGGAACTTAACCCCCTTTCGTAGGAGATGAGTTATGGGAGAGAAATCTCCGATACAAATTTGCGAAGTCCAAAAATGGTAGCACTTCCTTGATGGATCTTGCGGCTACCCAATCCAGGATGGCCTGTACCTTGGACCTATCCATGGAAATTCCATCGGGAGTGATCACATATCCCAGGAATTCTACAGTTGTAGCATGAAAAACACATTTTTCCAGCTTGGCGAAGAAATGATGCTCATGAAGCTGTTGTAAAACTGCTCTTACATGCCCTATATGTTGCTCAGTGGAAGAAGAATAGATCAAAATGTCGTCTATGTATACCACTACACAGATATCCAGAAACTCCTGCAGCACTTCATTGATGAAAAATTGAAATGCTGCAGGAGCGTTACACAACCCGAAGGGCATCACTGTGTACTCGAAGATTCTGAATCCAGTTCAGAACGCTGTCTTCCACTCATCCCCTTCATCACTCGGATCAAGTGGTAGGCGCCCCGGAGGTCGAGTTTAGTATAAATGGTCGACTGACGTACCTGATCTAAAAGTACCGGGAACCATAGAAGTGGATACCGATTCTTTATGGTCACTTTGTTCACTGGGCGATAATCTACACAGGCACGCAACTCGTGATTCCTCTTGGGCATGAAGAACAAAGATGACAATACTGGTGACGTTGAATGATGAATGAAACCCTTAGCCAATAGATCATCTAGGTAGTCTTGCAGGTATCGATTCTCAGGCTGAGAAAGAGCATACACCCTACTACATGGTAGTGTTGCCCCTGGAATCAAGTCTATACGACAATCATATGACCTCAGTGGTGTCAGCTGGGTGGCCTAATGTTCACTAAAGACATCATGGAAGTCTTTATACGGTGCAGGAATGACCAGTGTGTCGTCCAGCTTGATAGCCATACTATGTGTGGACGCACAATGCAAGGGTGTCACTAGTAATGGTTTGTCTTGGTAACAGGAGTGTCAGCAATGTTTAAAGTCTAATGTCACTGTCCTTGCTGCTCAGTCAATTTTGGGATTGTGTAACTGAAGCCAGGGTATCCCCAAAATGGCTTCAAATACTGGGGTATCTATGAGGTCAAACTGAATTTGGTCTGTATGGTTGTTTGCACAAAGCATAGACAAGGGTGTTGTTTGATAAATGATAAGCGTGGAAGACAATTCTGAGCCATCCACAGCTCTGACTGGTTCAGGGACGTCTTTTCTGACAATCATAATATTTAGGATTTTTGCCAAACCCAAGTCTAAAAAGTTTCCGGTAGCCCCAGAGTCAAGCAATATGGGAATTAACTTACGAACCTGAGGGGACAACACTAACGTCACAATGAGAGTTAGATGTCGAGGTACTGGACTGATGGTATTAGCATGAAGGTGTGAGACCATACTTAAAGAAGCGCTCGATAAAATGGTCTCAGAATTTATCGAGCTAGTTAGTTTTCTGCCTACTCAGGAAGAGAGAATTCAGGCCCTGTTACCGCTCAGATGGCTCTCTTTGGAGCAGTAGGCTCGTTAGGACGTTCCTGAGCAAAATTCCCTGCCTTACCGCAGTATAAACACAGTTTCAATTGTTTCCTAAGCACTTTCTCTTCCTTAGAGAGTGGGCCCGCACACTGCCAATTTGCATGGGCTCAGGTGTATCATGAGTGGGAATGGTGGACTCATTTTTCTCAGTTTTGAGCACCACTAAGCATGTGTCACCCTGGAATTTTTCTCCCTTACGTTCACTCAAGTGGTGATCCAATCGTACCACCAGGTCAATGAACTCGGAACACTCCATAGGAGGTTCCACAATTTGGGCCAGAACATCCTTGAGATCGTCCCAAAGGACACATTAGAAGAGGGAGGTCCTCTTCTCCTCGGGCCACTCAGTTTGTGCCACCAAACGATTGAAGGAGGTGATATAGGAAAGTAGATCCTTGTTTCCCTGGTGCAAATTCAGCAACTCATTGTCACTGGCTTGCACGAAGAGGTGTTTGGTGAACAGTTTCCTCAAGGCTTCCTTGAACCGGTTGAAATCATACAGTATAGGGTCATTGCGCTCCACCAAGGGAGTAGACTAATTAGCTGCATTGCCTCCCAAATAAGAGATAATAAAAGCTACCTTTGCAGCATCGTTGGGGAATGCAGCTGCCCGACACGAAAACTGAAGCTGGCACAGGTTAAGAAAAAGTTTGAACTTGGCACTATTTCCAAAAATCCTTTCTGGAGGAGCTAAGGGTACAGTGGTTGGTGCTGTGACCATTACCTGCATGGGTTTTGTGGTGGAAGTCGTTGGGCCTGAATCGGGTCTAGGAACATGATTAGACGGGTCAAACCGAGGGGCCTGTAGTACTGGAGATCTTTGCTTTAGTTTGACTCCTCCCCAGGGGGTGTCTTATGGTTTATACCGCTGTAGATTCAGTGTGCAACTCCAAGTTCTCTTGGTTTAAGGAAAGAACTTCCTTTCGTAATCCCGCTAGGGCCCTAGTTAAATCTAATAAAGATGGAGCATCATGATCAGCTGGTAAAGCCTATGCTAAACCTTTGAAAGTACCCATTGAGGATTCCGTCGCCCAGGCAGCCCTGTATGTTGTGGCTTGGCTTTATGTTGAGACGGGCCACTCAACTGAAAAGCAGGATGTCTGCAGAGGCGATGCTATGCCCCCGACCTCCTGGAACACCTCTCAGCACTTCCTGGTGGACACAGAAACCCCGGAAGGTGTCCCAAAAGGAAAGGGGGAGTGGAAGAGAAAGAGACGAAACACTGCCACAACTTGCCGGTCCAGCCAGGCACCCTGTATCTTCGGGGGTAGATCGTTGTTGACAGAGTGATAGTAGAGTTAGTGCACTCAACTTCCTTAAAACTGAATCTCTCTTTCTAATATAGGCACAGGAGCGGTGGAAGACCACCGGGATGCTCCAGTACTTTTCTTGGATAATAATAACTTTTGGCACAATTACTAACACTGCATTATTAAAAAAACAAACTGAGTATCATAACAATAAGTACTGCAACACTAGGACTGGCTTCACAGAGATTCACTGTTGCACACTACAATTAGAACTATGGGTGCACTTATCATGCACAAGAAAGACAAACAAGGGCATTAATTATATCATGTGTAACTTTCCTGCATGCATAGGGTTAAACTAAAAGGAACAAAAACAATCAAAGAAATACAAATGTCCACTCTGGGTTTAAACAGTTAGGGTGGCACAGTTTGGTTTGGTTTCACTGTGTGTGTGAAAAACCCTTCAAAAGCAAATTACTTAAACCTGAAACACAGGCATGAATTACACAATTTAAATCCAAGAGTTATGCTATTAGAGAAAGAAAAGTCACATAAATGCTCTTTTAAAAGTGCACTGTCACTTTTTGTAGTACTTGAGTGTGGGAAAACAGGGCTGATTGCAGAGGCCCCCTAACTTTTTGCCCCCATTTTCCACTTTTTGCTGGTGTTTTCCTGACTCTGTTGGTGCCCTGGGTACTGCTAGCCAGACCCAGGGCCTGTGCTCTGGGTAAAATGGATATGCAAATTAGGCTAATTATAATTGGCTAAGTTAACCTACCTATACGTCCCTAGTGTATGGTAGGGCATGTAGGTTTAGGGACCACAGCATAGGTAGTGCACCCATAGGTGCACTGCTGAGTTGCCCAGTGTCATTTTAAAGGCAGGCCTGCCTTGCTGGCTGCTTTTAAATTAAAGTTATATGCAAATTTGACTTTGGAATTAAAAGTAGTTCCAAAGTCTTAAACTACCTTATTTTTACAGATAAGTCACCCCTAAGGTGTGCCCTATGTGCCCCTAGGGCTGGGTGCCATGTAACTATAAGCAGGGACCTTATAAAAATAGTTTTATAAGCCCTGGTGAGGTAAAAACAGCCAAATTCGTTTTTCCCTCATTGTAGTGAATGGCCTCTATAGGCTAGAATGGGGAGACTTTATTTTAATTTTTAAAGTCTCCTTAAATGATGCATACCAAGAATTTGGTATCAAATTAACTGTTGTAATAAATCCCACAACTTCCAGTTGTTGGATTTAATATAACTTGTTCAGGTAAAGAGTTTTAAACTTTACCTAAAAAGTTGCCAATTTCAGCCCTGCATTGTTTTTGCTGCTGTGCTCTGATTGGCCAGCCTCGAGCAGCTTGGCCAAGCTGCCTTGATGAGGTGTGAAGTGGTCTGGCTTCACACAAAGGAATGTGACTGTGGGAAGGAATCTCCCCTCAGCAGATGGTGAGGCAGGAAGGGGGAGGGCTGCCAAACTGGTCTTCAAAGGCAGAGAAGGACATTTGGAGCAACCAGCAACACCCCCACATCCTGCAACCCCAGACAACTAGGTGCCCCCTTGATTAGATTAGGAGAGGGCAGGAGAGGTGTGTGTTTATGATTTTTAGCCACACCAGTGGGTGGGCTCAGCCAGATGTAACCTCCAAAAATCAGATTCAGCCATGATGGATTTTTAGAGAATGTTGCCTCCTGGGATTGATTTTTGCCACACTTCCCAGGAAGTGGTCATCACAGGGGGAAGGACCCTGCACCTGATTGGAGAACCAGGACCCCCCTGCTTTTCACCCAGGAGCAAAGATAAAACTGGCAGACCTGCATCCACACCTCAGATCCCCATCAGATTCCAACAAGGAAGAACCAAAGGAGAAGAAGGTCTGCCCTGCTGGACCCCTGGCCTGCACCTGGAACCTGCACTCAGAAGGACTGCACCAGCTACACACTTGGGCTTCACCACAAGAAGGACTTTGCCTGGCTTCAACTGGTTCAAGGAGGGACTCCCTGTTTGCTACAGGTGAAAAATTGCTATCCAGAGTCCCCTGCACCAACTCCTGAAGAAAGCGACCAGCTGACCACTGTCCAGTGGCCAAAAAGGAGTTTGCGCCAGGTGCATTCTGGGAGTTGTAGTCCGCACCCCCCAAGGACTATCCCAGGACTTCTGGACCCTTGGGGTGAGCTGTGGACCCCAAAAGAACCTTAAAAGAACATCTGGGAGAAGCCCCAGAAGTTTGGAGAAGTTTGGACAACTTTTGTAAAAAAGCTCCATAGAGGGACCGACCCGCCGCGGCAACTCTAGCCGGCTTGCCTCAACCGCGACCCAGCCTGATTTGCTGGTTCGTCCCGGTAAAGAAAATCTCAGAAAAAGAGACTAAGTCCGAAGGTAAAAAGTTGACCGTGACCTCCCAGCCAGCGTATCCGAGAAGGGCTCCATGGACGTCGGATCAAGATCCAGGTTTACCCCGGTCGAAGGATTTTCACCTCGAAAAAACGACTAGGTCCGAAGGTAAAAATCTCCACCGAAGATTCCAGCATCACGTATCCGGAGAAGGGCTCCAGGAGGTCGGATTGAACTGGCAGGTTCGTCCCGCTGAAGAAAATCTTCGAAAAAAAAGACTAAGGCCCTCATTCCGAGCCTGGCGGGCGGCGGAGGCCGCCCGCCAGGCTTCCCCCCTCCGAAATACCGCTCCGCGGTCGTAAGACCGCGGAGGGTATTCCGAGTTTTTCCCTGGGCTGGCGGGCGGTCTTCACAAGACCGCCCGCCAGCCCAGGGGAAAACTCCCTTCCCACGATGACGCCGGCTCGTAATAGAGCCGGCGGAGTGGGAAGGTGCGACGGGTGCAGTTGCACCCGTCGCGTATTTCAGTGTCTGCTTTGCAGACACTGAAATACTTTTAGGGGCCCTCTTACGGGGGCCCCTGCCGTGCCCATGCCATAGGCATGGGCACGGCAGGGGCCCCCAGGGGCCCCGCGACTCCCCCTCCCGCCATCCGGTTCCCGGCGGGAGAACCGCCAGGAACTGGATGGCGGGAGGGGGAGTCGGAATCCCCATGCCGGCGCAGCATGCTGCGCCGGCTTGGAGGATTCCTTTGGGGCAGCGGGAAACCGGCGGGAGACCGCCGGTTTCCCTTCTCTGACCGCGGCTGAGCCGCCGCGGTCAGAATGCCCCGCGGGGCACCGCCGGCCTGTCGGCGGTGCCACCGCGTCCCACGGCCCTGGCGGACTTGTTCCGCCAGGGTCGTAATGACCCCCTAAGTGTGAAGGTAACATTTTAACCGAGGCCTCCCGCCGCCTGTAGCCGAGCAGGGCTCCATCGCGGTTGGCCTGAAACTTTGACTTTGCCCCGGTCGAGGTGCAACCAGATGACCCGATTGGCGCTTTTTGTTTCTAGGCGCTAAAAAAAATAATTCTTTAAAAATTCATATCTCCGGTTCCCCTTATCTGATTTTATTCGTTTTGGTGTCATTTTAAAGATAAAAATATAATCTATTTTTATAAATTGGTTTTGGATTTTTAAACTGTTTCCTGTGTTTTATTTAATTACTGTTTTGTGATATTTGAATGCTTTACACTCTGTCTCCTAAGTTAAGCCTTGACGCTCGTTGCCAAGCTACCAAGGATTGAGCTGGGTTTAATTTACTGAGACCTAACTGGACCTTAGTGGAGGTTAGTGGCCTATTGCTAAGTGTAGGTACCCACCTGCCCTTACCAATAGCCCATTTTCCAACATTTTTGGTGAGCAGTGGTGGGATCCTGTACTTGTGTTCAGTATCACGTTACAGTTTTAAGTAAAACAAATTAAAAATCCTTTAAATTGTCCTAGTGCAAAAATTGTTTTTAATTTTTAATTTAGACTAATTTCAATAATTGAATTTTTGTGATTTTTCAAAATTCTTGTTTCCAATTTTTACAAAAAGTTTTTGTTGACACAAAACCAGGAATCCATGGAGCTTGATCTGGCTAGCCTACCCACACTGACAGTAGTCCAGCTTAGGGGGTTGTGTATGGAAAGAGGGTTGCCTGCAACCACTGACCTCAGGAAGCATGTCCTGATCAAATCCCTGACAGCATGGGCTGAGGCCCAAGAGGTAGACCCAGAGGAAGCTCCAGAGGAGGGAGAAGTAGGGGAGAATGCTAGCTCTAACCACTCAGGGGAGGAAGGGCATCTGAGCCTAAGTGAGGATGAGGAAGACCGGTCCTCATTACATACAGTCACTAGGGGCAGACCTAAAGCTAGTTGGGGGAAGGGGGTCCCTTCAGGAGGAGAGAACATGTCCCTCAGAGAAAGAGAGCTGGAGGCCCAGCTAGCATTCATAGCTTTGGAGGCAGAGAAGCTGGCCCTAGAAAAGAAAAAGTGGGCAAAGAGAGAGAAAAGAGATGGTGGCAGCGACAGAGAAGTTGAGGTGTCCATGGGTGGGGGGGTTTGCCCCAGATTACCCAAGGGGGTGGTTCCTGCTTATGTAGAGGGGGATGATATAGACAAGTGGTTGGAGGCCTTTGAGAGGGCAATCCAAATGAGAAGGGTTAGGCCTCAGTACTGGGGTTCCCTTTTGTGGGAGTTGGTCCCCAACTCAGGGAGGGATAGGCTTCTGACCTTAAGGGGGAGGAGGCAGATTCATACCCTAGTATGAAGAGGTGCTTAACCAAGAAGTTTGGTCTGACCCCAGAGAAGTATAGAATGAAGTTCAGGGACACCCAGAAGGTCAGTACCCAGTCTTGGGTTGACTTCGTAGACACCTCACTTAAGGCACTAGAGGGCTGGATTATTGGTAACAAAGTAAATACTTATGAGAGGTTATACAATCTGATCATGAGAGAGCACATCTTGACCAATTGTACCCAAGAAAGGTTACGCCAGCATCTAGTGGACTCTAAGCTGACCAACCCTAGAGAGCTAGGGGAGGCAACTGATGAGTGGTTGAGAACCAGGGTGGTTGTCAAGTCCCAGGGGGGAGACTCCAAGAAGGGGGGTCAGGTCCCCACAAACCTAAGGAGGGAGGTGGTAAGCCCACCACAGAGACTCCCTCTGTACCCCAGAACCCTAAGAAGGAGGAGAGTAAATCCCACTCCCACTCTGACAAGCAGAGACAGGGAGACCCATGGTTAAAAAAACTCTTGGACAGTAAGGCTTGCTTTGACTGTCAGCAGACAGGTCACTTCAGAGGAGATAATACACAGGGAGGGTCCCCTCTTGTAGAAGCCTTCAAAAGTGTCAATTCAAGAGATAAATCATGATGAACACAGTATCATAAAAGTCCATGTCACACAGTCCACACAGGTTTCTGAGTCCACCGATGAATCCAAAATTTATTGTAAAAAAATATTTCTTTTTAGGAAAAAATTCCAAAACATCAACAGTAGATTGTGCTTCCAGCCAACACGTGTTTCGTCTTGGGAAATGTTTGCATCCCTTACGACTTCTTCAGGGCTAGAAATCATAAAGATAACACACGAGTTAAGACCAATATGCTCAACCGCCAAGATCACGCCAATGTGTACCAAAAAAAACAAAGGGAGAAATGAATTACCCAGCTACCACCTAATGAAAGTGAAAAGAAAGAAGTTCACAGATCAAAACCTACTAATGAACACATGCTATAATACCAATATTCAATGAGAACCCATAAACTACAGTCTTCTAAAGCATGAGTGAAAAGGCAAAATTTGCGAACACCAGAGACAACCACATGCAACCCATAGTGTGTAAAGGTATGTACAATGCAACTAATTCTGGTCCAATACCTTATGAATCCACCACAATTCAGAAGTAATAGTCAACAAATATTTCCAAATCAAAATTATGCTTCAAGCGTGAATGCTATCCATTAATGCTTTCAATCTAGTATAAAGAGAACAAGGGGAAAAGGGGACGGGGGGAAAAAAAAAAAAGGGGGGGTTATATACAATTTAAAGAACTACTATTTCACAAAGTCAAAATACATTGATTAATTATTATATGTGCTGACAACCATGATTCCAGATCATAAGTCTTTCCAAGAGTCCATAATTTAACAACAAAAACAATAATACTCTGTGTACTGCAATAAAAAACACGAAGTTTCACATCCATCACGATAAACTCTTAACTAAGAAATTCATAATCATGTCACTATAATAAATGCCTAACACGAACAATGCGCTTATAGCATAGCTTACCCAGATCAATAGAGTCAGCAGGTCAATATTAGAAAAAGCGGCGTCTCCAACTACGGACGCCTAGCGTGTGCGCTAAACGCACACACCCGCGATCCCGGAAGTTAAATACACTTCCGGGTTCGCGTTCGATTCAACGGGCACCAACATAAAAGATGGCCAGCAAATATGCCCTGCCTTAGATTACAACGAAAACGAGTATTTGTTTCACGGATAAAAACGCTCTATAGAAGAAAAAAAAAAGGAAATGGGGGGGAGGGGGGAAAACCAGAAGAAAAGGGGGATTATGACCAAAACTACGTAAGATGCACCTAACGAAAATTTAACAACTACTGCAGAGCGACTAAACCACAAAAGCTAAGCCCTCAATATACATAAAAATATGTACCATAACTAATGCTAGCACAACTACTAGAAGCCAATAATTGTGAAAGAGAACAATATACTCCACAAAACCTCAAATACACTAATGAGGCACCCAAAAAGAACACACTAGACCACAAAAAAACTCTCACTAGCTATAGTAGCGATAAAATGATATTAAACACTCCCTAAACTGTTAATAGTCCGTGAGCTAAAAAGAAAAAAATCGAAGAAAATTTCTTTATAAATAAGGGAAATGAATAAAGCCCCAATAGTTAATTATAAACTAATACACGTTTGAGAAACTTGATCATAAACTCGTGTGTACACCTCTCACAATATGTAACTATACAGTAGTACACTGAAGATTACCCCATCCCACATAATATTTGCATGTACAAGGAAATTAATACAGTCAAAAAATGACATGCTGTTTAACACAGAAAGCAATATTTTAGTCACCTAAAAAGAATTCCAATTCTCTATCAGAATTCAATCCTGATTCCACAGATCTAAGTCTCATAATCCACAGTGCTTCTTGTCTGCGTAGACGTAGTTCTCTATTACCCCCTCTGGGATCACGGGGGACATGCTCAAGTCCAAAAAATTCAAAGCGTTTTTGAGCTACTTGTGCCTCACAAGTTATCATATGTGCTACTAAGGGATACCTCACATCCTCATTCTTTAGTACCCGAACGTGTTCTCCTATTCTAATTTTGAGTGATCGTATAGTGCTTCCAACATACACTTTCGTACATTTACAACAAATTATATAAACAACAAAATTAGAATTGTAGTCCATAGTGGAACGAATTACAAATGTTTTACCATCATGGGAAAATTCTTGCATTTTGTGACAAGCCCAACGACAAACCCCACAAAAGCCACATTTGTAAAAGCCCGCCCCTCTTTGAGATAACCATGTTTTAGTAGAGGAGATGGTGGTGAAGCTAGGACTCAATAGGTTTCTCAGAGTTCTGCCTTTACGAAATGATGTGATGACTCCTCCAGCCACTACATCCTTCAATGTCTCTTCCTGCATGAGAACATTCCAATGTTTGTTCATGTATCTTTTCAGAATCAAAGAAGCATCATTAAAATCTGTTACAAACCTCACCACGTTGGATAACTCCTTGGTCTCTTTCTGTGCTTTCAATTTCAAAGTCTCAATCCTATTAACATGTCTAGCTTTCAATCGTGCTTTTTTAACAATCTTATTAGAATAACCTCGTGCTGAAAACCTCCTTCCCATGTCATTCATCTGGGTAACAAAATCCTCATCTACGCTACAGTTGCGCCTTGCCCTCAAAAATTCTCCAAAGGGAATTGATGCCCCCTGATGTCTAGGGTGTGCACTTTTGGCATGCAAGATAGAATTGCAAGCAGTGGCCTTACGAAAAAGCCTACTTTGTATTTTACTATCAGTAATGAAAAGTTCCACATCCAAAAATTCAATCCTGGCAGTGCTAAATTGAAAAGTAAATCTGACATTCATATTGTTAGAGTTCAAGAAACTACAAAATTCCATAAGTTTCTCTTCACCGCCTGTCCAGATCATTATACAGTCATCTATATAGCGGCCCCAAAACAATATATGTGTTTGCCATGCAACGGAATCCGGGCCCCAAATCCATGTGTGTTCGAACCATCCCATGAACAAATTAGCTTAGGATGGAGAGAACTTGGAGCCCATTGCTACACCACATTTTTGACGAAACCACATATTGTTAAATAAAAAGAAATTATTAGTCGTGATCAAGTTAACCATGTCCAATAGCATCATAGTGTGGTCCCACAAACTCGCTGATCTTTTATTTAGGAAAATGTTTAAGGCTTCTAAGCCAACGTCATGATTGATACGGGTATAGAGAGACACCATGTCTAAAGTCACCAATATCATACTGCTATCCCACTCTACGTCACTCAAAATACTGAGAATATGCGTGGTGTCTCTAATGAAAGAAGGAAGATTGTGAACCAGTGGTTGCAGGAAATAGTCCACATATTCTGAGAGCCTTTCTGTGGGACCAAGTATACCTGATACAATGGGTCTCCCAGGTGGGAAAGGTAAACCTTTGTGTATTTTAGGTAACGTATAAATACACGGATAACGAGGATGGTGTACCTTTAAATACAGATATTCATCTTTATTAAGTAACCCTTGTTGATGCCACACCACTAATCTAAACTTAGATGATGATTTATTAGTACTATGGGACAAGGAATTAACTGGCAGCTCTATGAAACTTATGGATATCTTGATTATTAACTCCGAGAGGAAAGTTAGCCAGCTACAAACTGATATAGGTATTCTTGAAAAAGAAATTGAAGGCTTGAATCTTAGAGAAGCCACTGAGATAATTTATCAAATTTTGGAAGAGGTTTTACTCAAATATCAGGAAGAAATTATGCAGAGGAAGGCTCGCAAACTCAAACGGGACGAGAAAGATTATTTAACTGGTAGAATTTTCACTTTTTCTAATAAATATGATCACCTATTTGATACTGGTGGGGTCCCCAGTGGTGCTGGTTTGTCAAAGTTTTCTGATTCAACATCTGTTAGTACCTTGTTAACAAGTGATAGTGAAGTGGAGGATGGAGCTGGGACTTCTGCTCAAGAGACCTCAAGTGGCAACAATTTTTTATTAGAACTATTGAGGATGAAACGAGGCAGAAATGTTCAAAACAGAGGATTAACATACATAAAAAAACAAGGAGGGGTAGGAGAGGAACAGGCAAATGTTATGAAAGAGACGGAAGGAGTCAAAACGAGATCGAGGGACAAGAAAGTATGAATTCTGATCATGTGTCATCTATCAACATAGTGAATTTGTCAAATATGGTACTTACAATAGGGATCAAAAGTCTTTTATCGAAGGGTCTTAGTTTTTGTCCTAGTAACTTTGGTGATCCCTGTAGATCTAAAATTGACTTGTTTAAGTTTGTTCGCAAACTTAAACTTAAGAAGCATTTTCAACAGTATTCCCATATTGGTACGAATACTGATGAATCTGTATCTGCCTTAAGCACTGTATCTATTGCGGATGTTCATGATACAGCAATCCTAATATCTTTAGCTGAACGCGACGAAGATCCTGACATTACTGCTAGAATTTTAAATGATCTAGAGGTAACCTCGAACAGAAGTGTTTTTAGTGGACTTAAAAGGAAATCTATGTGGACTCCGAGATCCCTAGGTTTGAATTCCTTAGACAAGTTTTTTGACGTGGTTTGCGAAGACTATGATAACTATTTAACTAAAAACAAGTATCGACAATCTTCTAGAAATTTAAATACAGAGGAATTAGTAGCATTACAAGAACTCAAACAAAACAAAAATATTATCATTAGACAAGCGGATAAGGGTGGGAATGTGGTCATTATGGATAAGGTGGATTATGATAATGAGATTTTGGCACAACTTAATGACTTGTCATGTTATGAGAAGATCACTCACAATCCCATCCCGAGTCTGGCACATATGATCAATAACGGATTAGTGGTGTGGCATCAACAAGGGTTACTTAATAAAGATGAATATCTGTATTTAAAGGTACACCATCCTCGTTATCCGTGTATTTATACGTTACCTAAAATACACAAAGGTTTACCTTTCCCACCTGGGAGACCCATTGTATCAGGTATACTTGGTCCCACAGAAAGGCTCTCAGAATATGTGGACTATTTCCTGCAACCACTGGTTCACAATCTTCCTTCTTTCATTAGAGACACCACGCATATTCTCAGTATTTTGAGTGACGTAGAGTGGGATAGCAGTATGCTATTGGTGACTTTAGACGTGGTGTCTTTCTATACCTGTATCAATCATGACGTTGGCTTAGAAGCCTTAAAATATTTCCTAAATAAAAGATCAGCGAGTTTGTGGGACCACACTATGATGCTATTGGACATGGTTAACTTGATCACGACTAATAATTTCTTTTTATTTAACAATATGTGGTTTCGTCAAAAATGTGGTGTAGCAATGGGCTCCAAGTTCTCTACATCCTATGCTAATTTGTTCATGGGATGGTTCGAACACACATGGATTTGGGGCCCGGATTCCGTTGCATGGCAAACACATATATTGTTTTGGGGCCGCTATATAGATGACTGTATAATGATCTGGACAGGCGGTGAAGAGAAACTTATGGAATTTTGTAGTTTCTTGAACTCTAACAATATGAATGTCAGATTTACTTTTCAATTTAGCGCTGCCAGGATTGAATTTTTGGATGTGGAACTTTTCATTACTGATAGTAAAATACAAAGTAGGCTTTTTCGTAAGGCCACTGCTTGCAATTCTATCTTGCATGCCAAAAGTGCACACCCTAGACATCAGGTGGCATCAATTCCTTTTGGAGAATTTTTGAGGGCAAGACGCAACTGTAGCGTAGATGAGGATTTTGTTACCCAGATGAATGACATGGAAAGGAGGTTTTCAGCACGAGGTTATTCTAATAAGATTGTTAAAAAAGCACAATTGAAAGCTAGACATGTGAATAGGATTGAGACTTTGAAATTGAAAGCACAGAAAGAGACCAAGGAGTTATCCAACGTGGTGAGGTTTGTAACAGATTTTAATGATGCTTCTTTGATTCTGAAAAGATACATGAACAAACATTGGAATGTACTCATGCAGGAAGAGACATTGAAGGATGTAGTGGCTGGAGGAGTCATCACATCATTTCGTAAAGGCAGAACTCTGAGAAACCTATTGAGTCCTAGCTTCACCACCATCTCCTCTAATAAAACATGGTTATCTCAAAGAGGGGCGGGCTTTTACAAATGTGGCTTTTGTGGGGTTTGTCGTTGGGCTTGTCACAAAATGCAAGAATTTTCCCATGATGGTAAAACATTTGTAATTCGTTCCACTATGGACTGCAATTCTAATTTTGTTGTTTATA
This sequence comes from Pleurodeles waltl, assembly GCF_031143425.1. Classification (NCBI taxonomy): domain Eukaryota; kingdom Metazoa; phylum Chordata; class Amphibia; order Caudata; family Salamandridae; genus Pleurodeles; species Pleurodeles waltl. Next base: position 10,668,022 of record NW_027150097.1, on the reverse strand, counting down.
TAATTCGTTGTAAATGTACGAAAGTGTATGTTGGAAGCACTATACGATCACTCAAAATTAGAATAGGAGAATACGTTCGGGTACTAAAGAATGAGGATGTGAGGTATCCCTTAGTAGCACATATGATAACTTGTGAGGCACAAGTAGCTCAAAAACGCTTTGAATTTTTGGGACTTGAGCATGTCCCCCGTGATCCCAGAGGGGGTAATAGAGAACTACGTCTACGCAGATAAGAAGCACTGTGGATTATGAGACTTAGATCTGTGGAATCAGGATTGAATTTTGATAGAGAATTGGAATTCTTTTTAGGTGACTAAAATATTGCTTTCTGTGTTAAACAGTATGTCATTTTTTGACTGTATTAATTTCCTTGTACATGCAAATATTATGTGGGATGGGGTTATCTTCAGTGTACTACTGTATAGTTACATATTGTGAGAGGTGTACACACGAGTTTATGATCAAGTTTCTCAAACGTGTATTAGTTTATAATTAACTATTGGGGCTTTATTCATTTCCCTTATTTATAAAGAAATTTTCTTCGATTTTTTTCTTTTTAGCTCACGGACTATTTGAGTAGAAGGCAATTAACAGTTTAGGGAGTGTTTAATATCATTTTATCGCTACTATAGCTAGTGAGAGTTTTTTGTGGTCTAGTGTGTTCTTTTTGGGTGCCTCATTAGTGTATTTGAGGTTTTGTGGAGTATATTGTTCTCTTTCACAATTATTGGCTTCTAGTAGTTGTGCTAGCATTAGTTATGGTACATATTTTTATGTATATTGAGGGCTTAGCTTTTGTGGTTTAGTCGCTCTGCAGTAGTTGTTAAATTTTCGTTAGGTGCATCTTACGTAGTTTTGGTCATAATCCCCCTTTTCTTCTGGTTTTCCCCCCTCCCCCCCTTTCCTTTTTTTTTCTTCTATAGAGCGTTTTTATCCGTGAAACAAATACTCGTTTTCATTGTAATCTAAGGCAGGGCATATTTGCTGGCCGTCTTTTATGTTGGTGCCCGTTGAATCGAACGCGAACCCGGAAGTGTATTTAACTTCCGGGATCGCGGGTGTGTGCGTTTAGCGCACACGCTAGGCGTCCGTAGTTGGAGACGCCGCTTTTTCTAATATTGACCTGCTGACTCTATTGATCTGGGTAAGCTATGCTATAAGCGCATTGTTCGTGTTAGGCATTTATTATAGTGACATGATTATGAATTTCTTAGTTAAGAGTTTATCGTGATGGATGTGAAACTTCGTGTGTTTTATTGCAGTACACGGAGTATTATTGTTTATGTTGTTAAATTATGGACTCTTGGAAAGACTTTTGATCTGGAATCATGGTTGTCAGCACATATAATAATTAATCAATGTATTTTGACTTTGTGAAATAGTAGTTCTTTAAATTGTATATAACCCCCCCTTTTTTTTTTTTCCCCCGTCCCCTTTTCCCCTTGTTCTCTTTATACTAGATTGAAAGCATTAATGGATAGCATTCACGCTTGAAGCATAATTTTGATTTGGAAATATTCGTTGACTATTACTTCTGAATTGTGGTGGATTCATAAGGTATTGGACTAGAATTAGTTGCATTGTACATACCTTTACACACTATGGGTTGCATGTGGTTGTCTCTGGTGTTCGCGAATTTTGCCTTTTCACTCATGCTTTAGAAGACTGTAGTTTATGGGTTCTCATTGTATATTGGTATTATAGCAGGTGTTCATTAGTAGGTTTTGATCTGTGAACTTCTTTCTTTTCACTTTCATTAGGTGGTAGCTGGGTAATTCATTTCTCCCTTTGGTTTTTTTGGTACACATTGGTGTGATCTTGGCGGTTGAGCATATTGGTCTTAACTCATGTGTTATCTTTATGATTTCTAGCCCTGAAGAAGTCGTAAGGGATGCAAACATTTCCCAAGACGAAACACGTGTTGGCTGGAAGCACAATCTACTGTTGATGTTTTGGAATTTTTTCCTAAAAAGAAATATTTTTTTACAATAAATTTTGGATTCATCGGTGTACTCAGAAACCTGTGTGGACTGTGTGACATGGACTTTTATGATACTGTGTTTATCATGATTTATCTCTCGAATTGACACTTTTGAAGGCTTCTACAAGAGGGGACCCTCACTGTGTATTGTTTTAGTTTTGAGGTTGTGTTTACCTCCAAGGGTAGGGTGTTTCCCTTGTGTGGTGTCCCTGACATAATACATAGGGTATTTTTACATCCTGAGCGCCATATATCCTCATTGTGCACCCCGTTTAACTCACTTCAGAGAAGATGCAGCCTGTCCAAAGAAGGTGGTTAGCACTGGGCTGTCCAGTGTAGCCATGGAGGAGGACTCCTCAGATGATGAAGTCCTCCTAGCATTGAGCTGGGAGACAGGACCAGATGGTAAGCTGGTGATCCCTGGGGGTGGGAGTAGGCACTTCCACCCCATTCAGGTGAATGGGATCCCTACCACTGGCCTGAGAGACACCTGTGCCAGTCACACTATAGTGAGTGACCGGTTAGTGACCCCAGACATGTATGTCCCAGGAGAGACAAGGAAAGTCAGGATAGCCACAGGGGAGGTCACCTCCAAACCTGTAGCCATAGTGCCCCTAGAGAGGGAGGGTATCCTTGACTGGTTTAGGGTGGTAGTCAGTGCTGACCTCCCCCTAGATTGTATCCTGGGCAATGACCTCCCAGAGGTGAGTCTGGTCCCAGATGGGGCGGTCGCCCAGGGCGCCCCCCCAACCCAAAGTCCTGGGTAGTCAGTCCCTACAGTTAGGAGACAGGGGTCCCCAAGAAAAGGAAAGAAGAAAAGGAAGGGTAGGCCACTCTTAAAGAGAGTTCCAGGGAGCCAAAGGCCTTCTGCCCCAGTAGGGGGGGAGCCCACAATTGGCACTGGTGAGGCCTCACCTGACCCCAAGGAAGTCCTGAGTAGTCAGGCAGCTGTCCAGATGCAAGGTGTTGCCCCTGCACTGACAGAAGGGAGAGTGGAAGGAGGGTGTCTGCCACAAGAGGTGGTAGCCCCCCACTCTAGACAGCAAGAGGGGTGCCAGGACCCCACAGTTGCCCCTAAAGCAGCTCAGCCACTTGTCAGTGGAGAGCTTAGGGTGTGGTTCTGGGTACTGACAGCTGTCAGTAGCCTCTGCTGGGTGCTAGCCTTCCTGGCAGCACTGTACTTGGCCTGGGAGGCAGACCCCAGGGCCAATAGCAAAGTAGGCCCCCTGACCCTGTTGGTCATGGTGGGGTTGCTCAAGTGTTGGGTGACCTCTTTGGGTAAGCTAGGTGTTGCCCTAGCAAAGTTAGGAGTAGGGGAGGTGGGCACCTCACTACCCAAGTTGGCAGAGAGAGAGAGAGGAGGAAGACCCCCCTAGAGGGAAGTTTCAGTTTGAGATGGGTCCTTTCACTGTTGGGATGGCTTCACTACCCAGAGGAAGTGACCATGACAGGAGGATGTAAGGCAGAGTAGGCCCTGCAAAAGGGACAGCCAGTTTTCTTTACTGTCTTCCTTGCCTAACAAGCCAGTAAGACTCTCCCAGGGTTGGGCTGAGTCTCCTGGGCGTGTGGGCTGGGGGGGCTTGTGTGGGAAAACAGGGCTGATTGCAGAGGCCCCCTAACTTTTTGCCCCCATTTTCCACTTTTTGCTGGTGTTTTCCTGACTCTGATGGTGCCCTGGGTACTGCTAGCCAGTCCCAGAGCCTGTGCTCTGGGTAAAATGGATATGCAAATTAGGCTAATTATAATTGGCTAAGTTCACCTACCTATAAGTCCCTAGTATATGGTAGGGCATGTAGGTTTAGGGACCACAGCATAGGTAGTGCACCCATAGGTGCACTGCTGAGGTGCCCAGTGTCATTTTAAAGGCAGGCCTGCCTTGCTGGCTGCTTTTAAATTAAAGTTATATGCAAATTCGACTTTGGAATTAAAAGTAGTTCCAAAGTCTTAAACTACCTTATTTTTACAGATAAGTCACCCCTAAGGTATGCCCTATGTGCCCCTAGGGCTGGGTGCCATGTAACTATAAGCAGGGACCTTATAAAAATAGTTTTATAAGCCCTGGTGAGGTAAAAACAGCCAAATTCGTTTTTCCCTCATTGTAGTGAATGGCCTCTAAAGACTAGAATGGGGAGACTTTATTTTAATTTTTAAAGTCTCCTTAAAGGATGCATACCAATAATTTGGTATCAAATTAATTGTTGTAATAAATCCCACAACTTCCAGTTGTGGGATTTAATATAACTTGTTCAGGTAAAGAGTTTTAAACTTTACCTAAAAAGTTGCCAATTTCAGCCCTGGATTGTTTTTGCTGCTGTGCTCTGATTGGCCAGCCTCGAGCAGCTTGGCCAAGCTGCCTTGATGAGGTATGAAGTGGCCTGGCTTCACACAAAGGAATGTGCCTGTGGGAAGGAATCTCTCCTCAGCAGATGGTGAGGCAGGAAGGGGGAGGGCTCCCAAACTGGTCTTCAAAGGCAGAGAAGGACATTTGGAGCAACCAGCAACACCCCCACATCCTGCAACCCCAGACAACTAGGTGCCCCCTTGATTAGATTAGGAGAGGGCAGGAGAGGGGTGTGTTTATGATTTTTAGCCACACCAGTGGGTGGGCTCAGCCAGATGTAACCTCCAAAAATCAGATTCCGCCATGATGGATTTTTAGAGAATGTTGCCTCCTGGGATTGATTTTTGCCACACTTCCCAGGAAGTGGTCATCACAGGGGGAAGGACCCTGCACCTGATTGGAGAACCAGGACCCCCTTGCTTTTCACCCAGGAGCAAGGATAAAACTGGCAGACCTGCACCCACACCTCAGATCCCCATCAGATTCCAACAAGGAAGAACCAAAGGAGAAGAAGGACTGCCCTGCTGGACCCCTGGCCTGCACCTGGAACCTGCACTCAGAAGGACTGCACCAGCTGCACACTTGGGCTTCACCACAAGAAGGACTTTGCCTGGCTTCAACTGGTTCAAGGAGGGACTCCCTGTTTGCTTCAGGTGATAAATTGCTATCCAGAGTCCCCTGCACCAACTCCTGAAGAAAGCGACCAGCTGACTACTGTCCAGTGGCCAAAAAGGAGTTTGCGCCAGGTGCATTCTGGGAGTTGTAGTCCGCACCCCCCAAGGACCATCCCAGAACTTCTGGACCCTTAGGGTGAGCTGTGGACCCCAAAAGAACCTTAAAAGGACATCTGGGAGAAGCCCCAGAAGTTTGGAGAAGTTTGGACAACTTTTGTAAAAAAGCTCCATAGAGGGACCGACCTGCCGCGGCAACTCTAGCCGGCTTGCCTCAACCGCGACCCGGCCTGATTTGCTGGTTCGTCCTGGTAAAGAAAATCTCAGAAAAAGAGACTAAGTCCGAAGGTATAAAGTTGACCGGGACCTCCCAGCCAGCGTATCCGAGAAGGGCTTCATAAACGTCGGACCAAGATCCAGGTTTACCCCGGTCGAAGGATTTTCACCTCGAAAAAACGACTAGGTCCGAAGGTAAAAATCTCCACCGAGGATTCCAGCATCGCGTATCCGGAGAAGGGCTACAGGAGGTCGGATTGAACTGGCAGGTTCGTCCCGCTGAAGAAAATCTTCGAAAAAAAAGACTAAGGGCCTGATTCTAATGTTGGCGGGCGGCGGGAGCCGCCCGCCAAGCTACCGCCGGTGAATGACCGCACCGCGGTCAAAAGACCGCAGCGGCCATTTAGACATTTCCTCTGGGCCGGTGGGCGCTCTCCAAAAGAGCGCCCGCCGGCCCAGAGGAAATGCCCCTGCAACGAGGACGCCGGCTCAGAATTGAGCCGGCGGAGTTGCAGGGGTGCGACGGGTGCAGTTTGCACCCGTCGCGTATTTCAGTGTCTGCTTAGCAGACACTGAAATACTTTGCGGGCCCTCTTACGGGGGCCCCTGCCGTGCCCATGCCATTGGCATGGGCACGGCATGGGCCCCCAGGGGCCCCGCGGCACCCCCTACCGCCATCCTGTTCCTGGCGGGCGAACCGCCAGGAACAGGATGGCGGTAGGGGGTGTCAGAATCCCCCATGGGGGATTCAAAGGGCAGCGGTAAACCGGCGGGAGACTGCCGGTTTGCCTCTTCTGACCGCGGCCGAAGCGCCGCGGTCAGAATGCCCTGCGGGGCACCGCCGGCCTGTCGGCGGTGCTCCCGCCGACCCTGGCCCCGGCGGTCAGAATGACCCCCTAAGTGTGAAGGTAACATTTTAACTGAGGCCTCCCGCCGCCTGTAGCCGAGCAGGGCTCCATCGCGGTTGGCCTGAAACTTTGACTTTGCCCCGGTCGAGGTGCAACCAGAGGACCCGATTGGCGCTTTTTGTTTCTAGGCGCTAAAAAAAAAAATTCTTTAAAAATTCATATCTCCGGTTCCCCTTATCTGATTTTATTCGTTTTGGTGTCATGTTAAAGATAAAAATATAATCTATTTTTATAAATTGGTTTTGGATTTTTAAACTGTTTCCTGTGTTTTATTTAATTACTGTTTTGTGATATTTGAATGCTTTACACTCTGTCTCCTAAGTTAAGCCTTGACGCTCGTTGCCAAGCTACCAAGGGTTGAGCTGGGTTTAATTTACTGAGACCTAACCGGACCTTAGTGGAGGTTAGTGGCCTATTGCTAAGTGTAGGTGCCCACCTGCCCTTACCAATAGCCCATTTTCCAACATTGAGCTCAAGCAGATTTCCTGAAACACATTTAGGTAAGTAACTACAATAATAATGTAGAATGTTCAGAAATGCAACTGGTTCTTCAAGATAAGCACTCTGCCAAAATACGAGGTCAGAAATACACCAGCTGTTCTAGGAAAGCGCGGCGCTCAAAGAACAAACTCCCTGGAGAATACTAGTCACTTAGCAGCAGTCTTTTCCGGAGTGCTTGGGGAATGCCTGGTGTCAGCTGGTGCAGGAACAAAGAAAATAATTGCCTCAAAAATCCTGAATACGAGGATGACAGCAGGTGCTGGACTGCCAAATCAGATGCTGAAATCAGGAAGCAAAACAAAGTCAAGCAGGGAGGCATGCTTCACTCTGCTATTTATAGCCAATCAGGAAAGCAGTTAAGTTTCCACATGTGGAGGAGTCACCACACCCAATTAGAAGCATATGTCTACACCACACCCAATAAAAGCACATGTCTACACCTGCTCACATTAGCAAACAAGCATTGGTAAAACAAACATTGCTAAAAACCAATTGTGTAACACAGCACATTATGTTCACTTAGAAACATGAAGGTTTAACCAAGAACAGAGATATGATTTAACCCTAATTCCTGGGGATGCTGACAGATAACGCAGGAGGCACCTTGGGGATTCCTAACACAGGGTACCTGGTGGCATGGTCCATAACCACCAAAATGTACCTGTTGCCTGAGGCAGTTGGTGGGTCTAGGGGACCAACAATGTCAATATCCACCCTCTCAAAGGGAGTCCCAACCACTGGCAGTGATATCAAGGGAGCCTTTGGCTTGCCCCATGCCTTGCCACTAGAATGGCAGGTGACAAAGGAGCTGCAAAACTCCCGACCATTTCTGACATTTGGGGCCAATAAAAATGGTTGACCAGCCTGTTCCAGGTTTTGATCTGTCCTAAATGTGAAGCTAAGGGAATATCATGGCTTAAAGTGAGGAGGGATTCTGTATACTTCTGAGGGATCACCACTCTCCTGGTTGCCCCTGGTTTGGGGTCCATTGCCTCGGTGTAGAGAATTTCATCCTCCCAGTACACCTTGTGGGTTCCACTGGTATCCCCTTGTTCTTGCCTGGCAGCAGTCAGCCTTAGGCCCTCAAGAGTGGGACACTCTCTTTGTCCCTGGCACAATTCTTATCAGGTGGGACCACCTGCCCCTTGGAGTTCTGCCAAGTCAGGCAGAGCTTGCAGGGGAAGTGGCCCTACCTCAGAGGTCAGATCCTCCCCCCCAGGTTTGAATTCCTCCTGACTCTCTGTACTTGTTGGCCCTTTCTCTTTTTCTTGGAGGCTTGGCCCATTGTTCCAGGGTCCAAGTGCCCAGCACTTCCCTGTTGTGCTGCTTGTTACCTGGTCACAGCACACACCCATTCATGGAGGTCCAGCATCTGTGGATGGACCCTTCTTTCCACCTCTAACCATTCAGATGCTTCCAGATCGATTCCCAGCAGACACTCTACTCGGAGGGCAGGAGCTACAGCTACCTTCTTAGGACCAGTCATCTCTCCCTATTCCAGGCTCACCATGGCCATGGGATGGAGTTCCATTCTGCTATCTGCATAAGTTACTTGGTGGAAGACACCAGGCAAGACCTGTTCTGGAGAAACCAGCTTCTCTGTGACCATTGTCACACTGGCTCCTGTATCTCTCAGAGCTTCCACCTCAGTCCCATTGACTTTAGGCCTCTGCCTATACCTCTCCATGCTGGGAGGGAAGGTGGCCATAGTTGCAATGTCCACCCCACCCAAGAGTACTAAGGTGACCTCTGTGTACACTGATCCCAGCCCTGGGCCAACTTCCACCCCACCCCTACACTAGCAATCACATGGGATTGCCAACCAGTGGAGGGCTTCTTGGAGCAGATAGCATCTCCTCTTTTGTGCCCAGGTTGATGACACTCAAAGCACTTGCCGGACTTAGCAAGCTGCTGAAACTTTCCTGCCTTAGCAAGATCATAATGCTTCCCCTGATATCCCTTCCCCTTAGACGTGGAATGACTCGGGCTCCCCCACCCTGAGAAGTTTTAGGGACTCTTGTGAGGACTCCTTGGGCTTTATGTCATCTTTCCCTTGGTTCTTCCCCTGAGATGAATCATGTCCTCCCTTTTTTCTGATCACCCCCTAGGGGTTTCTGGTTAACCCTAATTCTTAACCAGTCATCTGCTGCCCCCCCAGCTCTCTGTGGTTGGTCAACTTGGAGTCAACTAGATACTGGCAGAGGTTTTCTTGGGCACAATTAATTAGAATGTGCTCCATCGTAATCAAACTGTAAAGCCCCTCAAAGGTACTTACCTTGTTGCCCTGTATCCAGCCCTTTAGTGCCTTAACTGAGATGCCCACAAAATCCTCCCAGGACTGGGTGCTTGTCTTTTGGCTGTCCCGGAATTTGAGCCTATACTGCTCTGGGGTCAAACCAAACATTTTAGTTAAGCACCTCCTCATTCTAGGTCAGAAGCCTATCCCTCCCAGAGTTGTGAAACCCAGTACTGAGGCTTAACTCTCCTCATCTGGAGGACCCTCTCAAAGGCCCCCAGCCACTTGTCGATGTCATCCCCCTCTACATAGGCAGGAACCACCCCCTGGGGTAATCTGGGGCAAAAAAAGCCACCCATGGATATCTCAGCTTCTCTGTTGTTGCCACCATCTCGCTGTTCAATTCTTGCCCACTTCTCCTTCTCTAGGGTCAACTTCTCTGCCTCCAAAGCTATGTGGGCTACCTGGGCCTCAAGTTCCCTTTCCCTGAAGTCCAGTTCTGCTTCCTCTTGGTCTGACGCCACAGACCCACCCCTCCCACTAATTCTGGAAGGGGCCCTAGCTGCTGAGATAAGAGTGAAGCAATCATCTTCCTCCTCCTGCGGGTTAAAGAGGATATCTTCCTTCTCACTTCCTACCTCTCAAGCTTTCTCTGTCTCCATCTGCGCTACCCAGGCTTCAAGGGACTTGACCTTAAGTTTGGTATCAAATTAATTGTTATAATAAATCTCACAACTTACAATTGTTGGATTTAATATAACGTGTGCAGGTAAAGTGTTTTAAAGTCTACCTAAAAAGTTGCCAACTTCAGCCTTGTAGTACTCTGCTCCAATTGGCCAGCCTCAGGTAGCCTGAACAGGCTGCCATGATGAGGTTTGAAGTGGCCTGGGCTGAACACATAGAGATGTGCCTTGGGGAGGAGATCTTCCTTAAGGAGACTTTATAAATTAAAATAAAGTCTGCCCATTTTAGCCTAAGGAGGCCATTCACTACAGTGAGGGAAAAACAAATTTGGCTATTTTACCCCACTAGGGCTTAAAAAACTATTTTTATAAGGTCCCTGCTAATAGTTACATGGCATCCAGCCCTAGGGGCACATAGGGCACACCTTAGGGGTGACTTATATGTAAACATAAGGTAGTTTAAGTCATTGGAACTACTTTTAATACCAAAGTTGATTTTGCATGTAACTTTAGTTTAAAAGCAGCCAGCAAGGCAGGACTGCCTTTAAAATTATACTGGGCACCTCAGCAGTGCACCTATGGGTGCACCACCTATGTTAGGCTCCCTAAACCTACATGCCCTACCAGAAACTAGGGACTTATAGGTAGGTTGACTTAGCCAATTGTAATTAGCCTATTTTGCATACTCATTTTACACAGAGTACCTGCACTGGGAATGGTTAGCAGTACCCAGGGCACCATCAGTCAGGAAAACAACAGCAAAAAGTGAAAACTTGGGGCAAAAGGTCAGGGGGCCTCTCCAATCAGCCCTGGTTTCTCACACAGAGCATCTTCTGAGTTTTGGTTAACACATCAGTAAGTATTTTGGCTATCACTGAAGTCATAATGAGAAAGATATTTTACTACATGAGTAAGTGCATCTTTCTCCTTAACTTGTGCAACTTAAAAGATTCATCTCCCATCCGGGAATTAACCCCCAGTCTCCTGAGTGACAGGCAGGGATACTCACCACTATACTAACAATGACTTACTGGCAGTGACTTTGCAGTGCTCACCTCTTTGAGGATAGGGCATGCCCATGAGCTATTCCGATTATTGGAATAGGCATCTTTGCCACTTATGTTTAACCCCTTCGCTGCCAGGCCTTTTCCCCCTCCTGTGCCGAGCCTTTATTTGGCTATTTGTGGCAGTTCACGCTTAGGCCCTCATAACTTTGTGTTCAAATAAGCTACCCACGCCAAATTTGCGTCCTTTTTTTCCAACATCCTAGGGATTCTAGAGGTACCCAGACTTTGTGGGTTCACCTGAAGGAGACCAAGAAATTAGCCAAAATACAGTGAAACTTTTGTTTTTTTTTAAAAATGGGAAAAAGGGCTGCAGAAGGCAGCTCATGGTTTTTTCCCTGAAAATGGCACCAACAAAGGGTTTGCGGTGGCAAGATCACCATCTTCCCAGCTTTCAGGAACAGGCAGACTTGAATTGGAAAACCCAATTTTTCAATACAATTTTGACATTTTACTGGGACATACCAGATTTTTACTATTATTTGTGCTTTCAGCCTCCTTCCAGTTAGTGACCAAAATGGGTGAGAAACCAATGCTGGATCCCAGAACGCTAAACATTTCTGAAAAGTAGACAGAATTCTGAATTCAGCAAGGGGTCACTTGTGTAGATCCTACAAGTGTTTCCTATAGCAAATAACAGATGAAATAAAAACATATTGAAATTGAGGTGAAAAAAACAGCCATTGTTCTCCACGTTTTACTCTGTAACTTTTTCCTGCGATGTCAGATTTTTTAAAGCAATATACGTCAGCTGGACTCTTCTGGTTGGGGGGATATATAGGGCTTGTAGGTTCATCAAGAACTCTAGGTACCCAGAGCCAATAAATGAGCTGCACCTTGCAATGGGTTTTTATTCTATACCGGGTATACAGCAATTCATTTGCTGAAATATAAAAAGTGAAAAATAGGTATCAAGAAAACTTTTGTATTTCCAAAATGGCCACAAGATAAGGTGTTGAGAAGCAGTGGTTATTTGCACATCTCTGAATTCCGGGGTGCCCATAACAGCATGTGAATTACAGGGCATTTCTCAAATAGACGTCTTTTTTACACACTGCCTTACATTTGGAAGGAACAAATGTAGAGAAAGACAAGGGGCAATAACACTTGTTTTGCTATTCTGTGTTCCCCCAAGTCTCCCGATAAAAATGGTACCTCACTTTTGTGGGTAGGCCTAGCGCCCATGAAAGGAAATGGCCCAAAACACAACGTGGACACATCAAATTTTTTCACAGAAAACAGAGGTGTTTTTTACAAAGTGCCTACCTGTGGATTTTGGCCTCTAGCTCAGCCGGCACCTAGGGAAACCTAGCAAACCAGTGCATTTTTGAAAACTAGACAGCTTGGCAAATCCAACATGGGGTGACTTGTGGGGCTCTGACTAGGTTCTGTTACCCAGAATCCTTTGCAAACCTCAAAATTTGACCAAAAAAACACTTTTTCCTCTCATTTAGGTGATAGAAAGTTCTGGAATCTGAGAGGAGCCACAAATTTCCTTCCACCCAGCGTTCCCCCAAGTCTCCCGATAAAAATGGTACCTCACTTGTGTGGGTAGGCCTAGCGCCCATGAAAGGAAATGGCCCAAAACACAACGTGGACACATCAAATTTTTTCACAGAAAACAGAGGTGTTTTTTACAAAGTGCCTACCTGTGGATTTTGGCCTCTAGCTCAGCCGGCACCTGGGGAAACCTAGCAAACCAGCGCATTTTTGAAAACTAGACACCTAGGGGAATCCAAGATGGGGTGACTTGTGGGGCTCTGACCAGGTTCTGTTACCCAGAAACCTTTGCAAACCTCAAGATTTGACCAACCAAACACTTTTTCCTCTCATTTCGGTGACAGAAAGTTCTGGATTCTGAGAGGAGCCACAAATTTCCTGTCACCCAGCGTTCCCCCAAGTCTCCCGATAAAAATGGTACCCCACTTGTGTGGGTAGGCCTAGCACCCATGAAAGGAAATGGCTCAAAACACAACGTGGACACATCACATTTTTTCACAGTGAACAGTGCCTACCTGTGGATTTTGGCCTCTAGCTCAGCCGGCACCTGGGGAAACCTAGCAAACCAGCGCATTTTGGAAAACTAGAAACCTAGGGAATCCATGATGGGGTGACTTGTGGGGCTCTGGCCAGGTTCTGTTACCCAGAATCCTTTGCAAACTTCAAAATTTGGCCAAAAAACACTTTTTCCTCTTATTTCGGTGACAGAAAGTTCTGGAATCTGAGAGGAGCCACAAATTTCCTTCCACCCAGCGTTCCCCTAAGTCTCCCGATAAAAATGGTATCTCACTTGTGTGGGTAGGCCTAGCGCCCACGAAAGGAAATGGCCCAAAACACAACGTGGACACATCACATTTTTTTACAGAAAACAGAGATGTTTTTTGCAAAGTGCCTACCTGTGGATTTTGGACTCTATCTCAGCCGGCCCCAGGGAGGGCAGAAATGGCCTAAAATAAATTTAACCCCCCACCCGGGAAGCGACCCTTGCCTACGGGGTCGCTCCCCCTGCGTGACATTGGCGCAAAAAAAAGATCCTCGGTGCCTAGTGGTTTCTGCCCCCCTTGGGGGCAGATTGAACTAAATTTGGCCGATCTGCCCCCGAGGGGGGCAGAAATGGTCTAAATACAATTTGCCCCCCAGGGGAGCGACCCTTGCCTAATGGGTCACTCCCCATCTCTAAAAAACAAACAAAAAAAAAATAAACACCCAAACAAATCTGCCCCAGGGGGGGCAGAAATGGCCTAAAATAAATCCCCCCCCCCACCCGGAGCGACCCTTGCCTACGGGGTCGCTCACCTTGCGTGACGGCGCAAAAAAAAAGATCCCTGGTGCCTAGTGGTTTCTGCTCCCCTTGGGGACAGATTGACCTAAAATCGGCCGATATGCCCCCAAAGCGGGCAGAAATGGCCTAAGTACAATTTGCCCCTCCAGGGGAGCGACTCTTGCCTAAGGGGTCGCTCCCCATCTGTAAAACAACAACAACAACAAAAAATCCCCAGTGCCTAGTGGTTTCTGCCCCCCTTAGGGGCAGATCGGCCTAATTAAAATAGGCTGATCTGCCCCACCCCAAGGGGGCAGAAATGGCCTAAAATAAATTTGCCCCCCAGGGGAACGACCCTTGCCTAAGGGGTCGCTCCCTTTGCGTGAAATTCACACAAAAAAAAAAAACTCCCTGGTGACTAGTGGTTTCTGTCCCACTTGGGGGCAGATTGGCCTCATAAAAATAGGCCAATCTGCCCCCAAGGGGGGCAGAAATGGCCTAAATATAATTTGCTCCCTATGGGAGCGACCCTTGCCTAAGGGGTCGCTCCCCACCTCTAAAATAAAAAACAAAACAAAAACAAAACAAAAAAAAAAAATTATCCCTGGTGCCTAGAGGTTTCTGCCCCCTCTGGGGGCAGTTCGGCCTAATAATAGGCCGATCTGCCCCCAGGGGAGGCAGAAAAAGCCTTTAAAAAAATGCCCCCCCTGGGAGCGACACTTGCCCAAGGGGTCTCATGCCAATTTCATTTGAAAAATAAATCCCTGGTGTCTAGTGGGCGTTTCAAAAACCGGATTGCTTTACAATCCAGCTTTTGAAACGCAGAGAGAGACTTTAAAGGGAAGGAAATTCCTTTCCTTCCCTTTGAAGCCTCTCTCGGCCTCCCCACATGATCGGAAGAGAAATGCTTTGCATTTCTCTTCCGATCGCGCTGAGGCTTCTGTGACATTTTCCAAGTATTTTAGAGATAAATTGTTTTTGAAAGAACAGTAAGTTGAGATTGACATTTAGAGAGCATCTTCTGAGTTTCGGTTAACACATCAGTAAGCATTTTGGCTATCACTAAAGTCAACGCTGGTCTCAATCGTGATAAGCAGGTGTAATGACAACTATATTTTACTTCATGAGTAAGTGCATCTTTTTCATTAAGTTGGGCAACTTAAAAGAATCATCTCCCCGTCAGGGAATTGAACCCCGGTCTCCCGCGTGACAGGCAGTGATACTGACCACTATACTCACAGGGACTTATTGGCAGTGATTTAACAGTGCTCACCTCTCTGAGGATAGGGCATGCCCATGAGCAATTCCGATTATTGGAATAGGCAGCTTTGCTGCTTTTGATTAGGGAAAGTAATCTTTTTTCATAAACAGGTAGAGCACAGAATGTTCTAGACAAAAAGCAATAAGTTTTATCCAGAAATATTTTGAATTAAATGTATCTATCTATCTATATCTCTATCTATCATATATATGTATATATGTATATAATCAGCTCACTTTACCATTAGAAGCTAATAGCTATTAGCCACCAGGGGTCAGTACTAACCAAAAACACCGATTTGTCAAAAACAATAAGTTTTATCAAGAAATATTTTGAATTAAATCTATCTATCTATCTATCTATCTATCTATCTATATATATATATATATATATATATATATATATATATATATATATATATACTGATGCTATATATATATATATATGTACATATATATATATATATATATATATACTACAACCATATCGCAGGCCATTACGTGCCACATACAGTTTTTTGTTGATTTTCTATCTTTGACCTATTTTTGATCTTGAGTTCAAGTGAACTCTAACAACGTCATGTCTCAGTTAAGTGCATCTTCAGTTGCATACCAGGAGTTTGTTTTTGAGGAGGATAGGTTGGAAATCTATACCGTGAAGGAACTGAAATCAGTTTGTAAAACCTCAAAGTCCAGTACAGAGGCCTCACCAAAAAGGAGGATCTACAAAAGGGGCTGAGGGCCTGGGTAACGGTCAGAACTGCCAGTGGGCAGTCTGAGGATCAAATTGCGGGCTTTGCAGACACAAATCATGGAGAAGATGTGCTGAGGGTGCAGGAGCTGCTAGGGGGTAGGTACCCACTGGGTCAAGCAGCAGTGGCAGAACAAAAGGCCTGACTCCAGAGGTGCTGGAGGACAGGAGAGGCACACCAGATTGAGTTGGAGAGATTAAAAATGGAGGCTGAGAGGGAGCAGCAAGCCATTTGGGAGAAGAAGATGCTTTTGGACCATGAGCTCAGAGTAAAGGAGCTGGATGTGAGGAGCAGTTCAAGCCAGGATGGTGGCAGAAATTCCTCAGTGCAATCAGACAGAATTGTGCACATTTCTTAGAACGTAAGGAGAGAGTACAAGGAGAGAGACAACATACAGATGTGTTTTCAGGGATATGAGACATCCATCCACATGAATGAGGTCCCCGAGAAGAACTGGCGGACAGGATTGAGGAACCACTTCACAGAGGAGGGGAGGGACACTTTTCTAGCTTTGTGTAAGGGGTACAACCTCACCTACGCTGACATGAAGGTGGCCCTTCTCACTCGGTATGGTCTCACTCCTGACAAGTACAGGGATCAGTTTAGGCAGAGTAAGAAAACTGATTCCCAGACATGGTTAGAAGGTGTAGATTCCTTCTGCAGAGCATTGGATGGTTGGGTGAAGGGCAGTAATGTAACAGATTTTCAGGGGATGTACAACTTAATTGCGTGAGAGCACTTGTCTAGTCTGTGTTTTGCAGAGCTGCACCAGCACTTGACTGATACAAAGCTGGCTGACACCAGGAAGCTTGGTATGGAGGCGGATCACTGGGTGAGTACCACAGTCCACAAAAAGGTATATGGGGGAGATTCTGCCAAAGGTAGCCAGGGTTCCCAGCAGCAGAGAGGGGGACAAGGGTAAACAAAAGGAGTCTTCTAAAAGGCCCCAATCTAGTAACCCGGGAAGGCTGGCATCGAGCGGGATGCCCCTGCACCTACAGGGGAACAAGTGGCTTAACTGAGAGAACTACCTGAGCTGACCCATGGGCAGCAAGTCGGGGGTCCCACCAGGGAGAAGTTCTGCACAGAGCAGAAGGTGTGCCCTACTCTCATGGGTCTTAGGCACAAGGCTGATGACCAGGCAGCATGGCGCTGAGCCCAAGGATCACCTAATCTACTGGAGAATGATCTACTGTATAGCAAGTCTAAGGCTGCTGAGCCTGGGGCAGCTCGTGTGCTGGTGGTACCCCAGTGCTTCAGAGCATTCCTACTGGGGTTGGCTCATAATGTGCCTCTGGCAGAACATTTGGGGCAGGGTAAGACCTTTGACAGACTTGCCACCTACTTCTATTGGCTCCAAATGAGAAAGCATTCAGATGCATTCTGTTGATCCTGTCAGACTTGCCAAGCAAGTGGCAAAAGTGGAGGGAAATGTAAATCCCCCTCCAACCCTTTCCTGTCATGAGCACCCCTTTTGAGCGGGTGGGCATCGACATAGTCGGGCATCTGGACCCCAAGACAGCCCTAGGCAACAGGCTCATCCTGATCTTGGTGGACCATACCACGCGGTACCCGGAAGCTATTCCCCTGAGGACAGTGATGGTGCCCACTGTGGCCCGGGCACTGATGGGGATCTTTACCCGCGTGGGTTTCCCCAAGGAGGTGGTATCTGACCAGGGTACCAACTTTATATCCGCGTACATAAAGGCCATGTGGAAGGAATGTGGAGTGAACTACAAATTCACCACTCCTTACCACCCCCAAAGTAACGGATTAGTTGAGAGATTTAACTGAACCCTGAAAGGCATGATTTGGGGTCTGTCGGACTCCATGAGGCTTAAGTGGGATGCCCTCTTACCATGCCTTTTCTTTGCCTACCGGGATGTACTGCAGAAGGGAATTGGCTTTAGCCCCTTTGAACTGTTGTATGGGCACCTGGTCAGAGGACCTCTGAGTCTGGTTAAAGAAGGCTGGGAGAAAGCTCCTAGGAAGCCACCCCAGGATGTATTTAGCTACATGCTGGCCTTCAGAAACCAGACGGCATGCTTCAGGAAGCTTGCGCAAGAGAACCTAGAGGCAAGCCAGAGGGACATGAAACGCTGGTATGACCAGAAGATCACTGTGGTTGAGTTTCAGCCTGGCCAGAAAGTGTGGGTCATGGCCCCCCATAGAGCCTTGTGCTCTGCAGGACAGGTGGTCAGGGCCATTTGAGGTAAAGGAGCGCAAGGGGAGTTGCAGACTCCAAGGAACCCCTTGAGGGTTCTCCATGTGAACCGTCTTACATCCCACTTTGAGAGGTCCGAGTTAACCATGCTTCTGGCTACAGACGATGGGGCGGAAGAGGAGAGTGAACCTCTCCCTGAGCTCCTGTCTGCCAAGGAGCAGGATGGATCAGTAGAGGGTGTAATCCTCTCCCCTTCTCTGACCCTAGAACAGCAGAGTGAGTGTCACCAGTTACTGGGACACTTTGCCACTCTGTTCTCACTCACTCCGTGTGTCAGCCATCTATGCACACATGATGTGGACACTGGGGACAGCCTGCCTGTGAAAAACAAGGTTTACAGGTTGGCTGATAGAGTGAAGGCCAGCATCAAGGAGGAGGTCTCCAAGTTGTTGGCTTTAGGGGTGATTGAGCGCTCCAGCAGCCCTTGGTCCAGCCCAGTGGTTTTGGTACCCAAGCCTGCTGCACCTGGTGCCACACAAGAACTTTGGTTCTGTATTGACTACCGGGGGCTCAATGCCATCACCAAAACGGATGCCCACCCGAATCCCCAGAGCTGATGAGCTCTTAGATCGGTTGGGGGAAGCCAAGTTCCTCAGCACGTTTGATTTAACGTCTGGGTACTGGCAGATTGCCTTAACCGAAGGGGCCAAGGAAATGTCAGCGCTCTCAACACCAGATGGGCACTTCCAGTTCCAGGTCATGCCCTTCAGGTTGAAGAACATCCCGGCCACCTTCTAAAGGTTGGTCAATCAGGTCCTGGTTGGGCTTGAAAACTTCAGTGCCGCCTACCTTGACGACATTGCGGTCTTCAGCTCCAGCTGGGAGGACCACTTGCACCACCTCTGGGAAGTGTTGAAGGCTCTGTGAGCCACGGGCCTCACTATCAAGGCCAGTAAGTGTCAGATTGGGCAGGGGTCAGTGGTGTACTTGGGACACCAGGTAGGGAGGGGCCGGATGGCACCCCTACAAGCCAAAATTGATGTCATCCGGGCTTGGACACCCCCCAAGACCCAGACAGCGGTGAGGGCCTTCTTAGGTCTCACCGGGTACTACAGGAGATTTGTCAAGGGGTATGGCACCAATGTTGCCCCCTAGACAAAGCTTACTTTTAAGAAGCAGCCTAGACAGGTGATCTGGACTGAGGCGTGCCAGACTCCATTTGACACCCTGAAGGAGGCCATGTGCATGGCGCCTGTGTTGCTGGCCCCTGACTTCTCCAGGGAGTTTGTGGTACTAACAGATGCTTCAGAGCATGGTGTGGGAGCAGTACTTTCACAGCTGAACGAGGAGGCCAGACCAGCCTGTAGTCTTCCTTAGCAGGAGACTACACCCCAGAAAACATAGGTGGAGTGCAATTGAAAGGGAAGCTTTTGCTGTGATCTGGGCGCTGAAGAAGCTAAGACCCTACTTGTTTGGGTCTCACTTTCGGGTTCAGACCAACCACAGGCCCCTCAGATGGTTAATGCAGATGAGGGGTGTAGGAGGCTGGACTGGCTTGTAGTGAGTACCAAGGGGTACTTGCACCTTGCACCACGCCCAGTTATCCCTTATTAGTGTATAGGGTGTCTAGCAGCATAGGCTGATAGATAATGGTAGCTTAGTAGAGCAGCTTAGGCTGAACTAGGAGACGTGTGAAGCTACTACAGTACCACAAGTGTCACTTGCACAATATCATAAGAAAACACAATACACAGTTATACTAAATATAAAGGTACTTTATTTTTATGACAATATGCCAAAGTATCTTAGAGTGTACCCTCAGTAAGAGGATAGCAAATATACACAAGTTATATGTACACAATACCAAAAATATGCAGTATAGTCTTAGAAAACAGTGCAAACAATGTATAGTTACAATAGGATGCAATGGGGACACATAGGGATAGGGGCAACACAAACCATATACTCCAAAAGTGGAATGTGAATCACGAATGGACCCCAACCCTATGTGACCTTGTAGAGGGTCGCTGGGACTATTAGAAAATAGTGAGAGTTAGAAAATTAGCCCTCCCCAAGACCCTGAAAAGTGAGTGCAAAGTGCACTGAAGTTCCCCAAAAGACAAAGAAGTCACGATAGAGGAATAATGCAGGAAAGACACAAACCAACAATGCAACAACTGTGGATTTCCAATCTAGGGTACCTGTGGAACAAGGGGACCAAGTCCAAAAGTCACAAGCAAGTCGGAGATGGGCAGATGCCCAGGAAATGCCAGCTGTGGGTGCAAAGGAGCTTCTACTGGACAGAAGAAGCTGAGGTTTCTGCAGGAACGAAAAGAGCTAGAGACTTCCCCTTTGGTGGACGGATCCCTCTCGCCGTGGAGAGTTGTGCAGCAGTGTTTTCCCGCCGAAAGAACGCCAACAAGCCTTGCTAGCTGCAAATCGTGCAGTTAGCGTTTTTGGACGCTGCTGTGGCCCAGGAGGGACCAGGAGGTCGCAAATTGGACCAGGAAAGAGAAGGGACGTCGAGCAAGTCAAGGAGCCCTCTCAGCAGCAGGTAGCATTCGGAGAACTGCCAGAAACAGGCACTACGAGGATGCGTGAAATGGTGCTTGCCGAAGTTGCACAAAGGAGTCCCACGTCGCCGGAGACCAACTTAGAAAGTCGTGCAATGCAGGTTAGAGTGCCGTGGACCCAGGCTTGGCTGTGCACAAAGGATTTCCGCCGGAAGTGCACGGAAGCCGGAGTAGTTGCAAAAGACGTGGTTTCCAACAATGCAGTCTGGCGTGGGGAGGCAAGGACTTACCTCCACCAAACTTGGACTGAAGAGTCACTGGACTATGGGAGTCACTTGGACAGAGTTGCTGGATTCAAGGGACCTCGCTCGTTGTGCTGAGAGGAGACCCAAGGGACCGGTAATGCAGCTTTTTGGTGCCTGCGGTAGCAGGGGGAAGATTCCGTCGACCCACGGGAGATTTCTTCGGAGCTTCTAGTGCAGAGAGGAGGCAGACTACCCCCACAGCATGCACCACCAGGAAAACAGTCGAGAAGGCGGCAGGATCAGCATTACAGAGTTGCAGTAGTTGTCTTTGCTACTATGTTGCAGTTTTGCAGGCTTCCAGCGCGGTCAGCAGTCGATTCCTTGGCAGAAGGTGAAGAGAGAGATGCAGAGGAACTCTGATGAGCTCTTGCATTCATTATCTAAAGTTTCCCCAGAGACAGAGACCCTAAATAGCCAGAAAAGAGGGTTTGGCTACCTAGGAGAGAGGATAGGCTAGCAACACCTGAAGGAGTCTATCAGAAGGAGTCTCTGACGTCACCTGGTGGCACTGGCCACTCAGAGCAGTCCAGTGTGCCAGCAGCACCTCTGTTTCCAAGATGGCAGAGGTCTTGAGCACACTGGAGGAGCTCTGGACACCACCCAGGGGAGGTGCAGGTCAGGAGAGTGGTCACTCCCCTTTCCTTTGTCCAGTTTCGCGCCAGAGCAGGGCTAAGGGGTCCCTATCTGTGCCCATGAAAGCATTTCCAGAGGCTGGGGGAGGCTACTCCTCCCCTGCCTTCACACCATTTTCCAAAGGGAGAGGGTGTAACACCATCTCTCAGAGGAAGTCCTTTGTTCTGTCATCCTGGGACAAGCCTGGCTTGACCCCAGGGGGGCAGAAACCTGTCTGAGGGGTTGGCAGCAGCAGCAGCTGCAGTGAAACCCCTGAAAAGGCAGTTTGGCAGTACCAGGGTCTGTGCTACAGACCACTGGGATCATGGGATTGTTCCAACAATGCCAGGATGGCATAGAGGGGGCAATTCCATGATCTTAGACATGTTACATGGCCATATTCGGAGTTACCATTGTGAAGCTACACATAGGTATTGACCTATGTGTAGTGCACGCGTGTAATGGTGTCCCCGCACTCACAAAGTCCGGGGAATTTGCCCTGAACAATGTAGGGGCACCTTGGCTAGTGCCAGGGTGCCCTCACACTAAGTAACTTTGCACCTAACCTTTACCAGGTAAAGCTTAGACATATAGGTGACTTATAAGTTACTTAAGTGCAGTGAAAATGGCTGTGAAATAATGTGTGCATTATTTCACTCAGGCTGCAGTGGCAGGCCTGTGTAAGAATTGTCAGAGCTCCCTATGGGTGGCAAAAGAAATGCTGCAGCCCATAGAGATCTCCTGGAACCCCAATACCGTGGGTACCTCAGTACCATATACTAGGGAATTATAAGGGTGTTCCAGTAAGCCAATGTAAATTGGTAAAATTGGTCACTAGCCTGTTAGTGACAATTTGAAAGAAATGAGAGAGCATAACCACTGAGGTTCTGGTTAGCAGAGCCTCTGTGAGACAGTTAGGCACCACACAGGGAACACATACATATAGGCCACAAACTTATGAGCACTGGGGTCCTGACTAGCAGGGTCCCAGTGACACATAACAAACATACTGAAAACATAGGGTTTTCACTATGAGCACTGGGCCCTGGCTAGCAGGATCCCAGTGAGACAGTGAAAACACCCTGACATATACTCACAAACAGGCCAAAAGTGGGGGTAACAAGGCTAGAAAGAGGCTACTTTCTCACACAACCCCCCCCCAAACGAAGGACAATAAGGCTAACCTTGGCCAGTTGAGACTTTATTGTCTAAGTGGTGATAAGTAGAGAGTAGGTCTGCAATAGACTGGTTACTCCCTTTATCATCCACTATATGGTTACTTCCCTGTGGGGATGTAAACCACCCTGTTTGATGTTTTTTAGCTAAGCAACAATGTGAAGATGTATTTTCAGAGTTTCTATCAGTAAGTTTTAGTTTAGTGCAGTGGGAATTGTCCACTGAACCTATTTGTAATGATGGTAATGCCAGACAGGGATGCTG
Source organism: Pleurodeles waltl (assembly GCF_031143425.1). Taxonomy (NCBI): domain Eukaryota; kingdom Metazoa; phylum Chordata; class Amphibia; order Caudata; family Salamandridae; genus Pleurodeles; species Pleurodeles waltl. The sequence continues at coordinate 10,645,554 of NW_027150097.1, read as the reverse complement.
TCTCAGTAAAGCCATAGCTGGGCAAAAACGTTGTCCATATGGCTGGAAGAGAGAACAGGGATGTTGTTTCTCTTGGGTTGGAGCAGGGCAGGGATGCTGTCCTATGAGCTCCACACTAGGGCAGGGATGCTGTCCTAAGTGTTGTGAGGCAGTGCAGGGTTTCTGCACTAACGTTTCTCTGGGAGGGTTGGAGGGATGCTCCATGTTAACTAAAATGGTGCTCTTTTTCTCACCAATGTTAGTTATCCCACAGAGAGGTACTTCCACCTCAGGGAGTACAGCTTTGCCAGCTGATGATTCCCTTGGAACAGGTGCCACCCCAGGAGAGGTTTCTCCCTCCACAGGAATGGTATCCTGAATGGTAGGGTGGTTAGGGGATACTGTGATACCGTTTTTACCTGTTGTTGGAGAGGGATTCTGAGTTTTCCGGCCTTCTCTCCTTTGCTTTTTCATTTCAGTAGAAATGAGAGGGAACAATTCCTCTGGGATGCCCAGCATGGCTGCATGGGCATAAAACTCTACATCAGCCCAACCTGAGGCCTCTAGGTCATTACCTAAGAGACAGTCTACAGGTAAGCTAGGTGATACCACCACCTGCTTAGGGCCAGTAACTCCACCCCAACTAAACTGAATTAGAGCTAAGGGAAGAAACTTAGTGGAGTTATGGACATCAATAATCTTATATTGTTGTCCAATGATGTGTTGTTCAGGAGCCACTAGGTTTTCAGTCACCAAAGTGATACTGGCACCTGTGTCCCTGTAGGCCAAGGCCTCAACACCATTTATTGAAACTGTCTGCCTGTACTTATCCATTGTAAGGGGACAAGCAGCCAGTGTGGCAAGGCCAATGCCACTAGGTGTGACAGAAACTGTCTTGGGACTGACTACCCCAGTTTCTACCATGGACCCATAAGTGAACCCAACTACACCCTTAACTTGACTGTTGCCAGCAGTCCCACCACTAGTACCACTACTGCTAGGGGCACTAGAGCTTGATGTATTAGTGGTGGTAGGCTCAGGGGGTTTACCTGGACAGGACTTATCCCCTGGCCTATGGTCTCTGTTTTTACACACAAAGCACCAAGGCTTTTTAAATTGTGTAGGTTGAGAAGAAGAGGAAGAATTTGTTTTATCCCCACCCCCTGAAGAGTGTTTAAGATTAGAAGTGGGATCTTTGGTTTTACCCTTATCCCCATGCTTATCTTGAGATTTTTCACCATCTTTCTTCTTATTGTTCTATTTGTCACCCCCTGTATGAACTTTTCTGTTCACCCTTGTTCTGACCCATTTGTCTGCCTTCTTTCCCAATTCTTGGGGAGAGGTCAGATCAGAGTCCACCAAGTACTGGTGCAACAAATCAGACACACAATTATTAAGAATATGCTCTCTCAGGATCAAGTTATACAGGCTGTCATAATCAGTTACTTTACTGCCATGTAACCACCCCTCCAAGGCCTTCACTGAATGGTCAATGAAATCAACCCAATCTTGTGAAGACTCCTTTTTGGTCTCTCTGAACTTTATCCTGTATTGTTCAGTGGTTAAGCCATAACCATCCAGGAGTGCATTCTTAAGAACTTTGTAATCATTGGCTTCACTTTCTTTCACAGTAAGGAGCCTATCCCTACCTTTTCCACTAAATGATAGCCATAGGATAGCAGCCCACTGCCTTTGAGGGACATCCTGTACAACGCAGGCCCTCTCAAGTGCAGCAAACCACTTGTTAATGTCATCCCCCTCCTTGTAAGGGGGGACTATCTTATGCAGATTCCTGGAATCATGCTCGTTTGCAGGATGAATATGGGGAATACTGCTGCTGCCACCATGGGTTTCTAAACCCAATTTCTGTCTTTCCTTCTCTACTTCTAAGGTCTGTCTTTCCAAATCCAGCTGTTGCTTCTTGAGCTTCAGTCTGGTTTGTTCCACTCTCAATCTATTGAGCTCCCTTTCTAACAATCTGTCTTCAGCGTGAGTGGGAGGGACATTCCTAGACACAGAAGTATGGTGAGAATGGACAGAAGGAGACCTGTCCCTTACAGAAGACACCCTAACAGCTTGGCTAACAGTATAATGTGAGAGCACACCATCTGTATGGTGTGATTCAACCTCTGTACCAACTATGCTAGACTGTCTAGTAATGGGCAGGCTACGAAGTTTCTTTCCTGAATCTTTTCCTGGGGGAGTCCCTGGATCAGATTGGGAACCATTTGCTACTTTTTCAACAGATGTGGCCCCTAAGGCCTTATCTTGTTCTCTAAGCATATTAAGCAACAATTCCAAAGAAGGATTCTTCCCTACACTCAAACCTCTCTCTACACAGAGACTCCTTGCTCCTTTCCAGCTAAGGTGATCATATGCAATCTTGGACAGGTCAACATTTTGGCCTGTGCCAGACATTTTTTAGAGAGAGTTAAAGTGATAGAAAAAGAGAAAAAAGTTTTCAGAACTTTTAGAAAGACAGAAAAAAAACTTTTTTTACTTTTTAGAACTTTTTAGAAAGTTTAGATGTACTTTTCAGCACTTAGAAAAGAGTGAAAAGAGGAAATGCAAAACTTTTTTAGCACTGTGTACACACACTGAACTTGTTTTATATATTTTTCTCTTATGAAAAGTACAATGACAAGAGTGGTAAGTAGTCTCAAAGCACTTATCCCACCGCTGCCACCAATGTAGGAGGCTGGACTGGCTTGTAGTGAGTACCAAGGGGTACTTTCACCTTGCACCAGGCCCAGTTATCCCTTATTAGTGTATAGGGTGTCTAGCAGCATAGGCTGATAGATAATGGTAGCTTAGCAGAGCAGCTTAGGCTGAACAAGGAGACGTGTGAAGCTACTACAGTACCACAAGTGTCACTTGCACAATATCATAAGAAAACACAATACACAGTTATACTAAAAATAAAGGTACTTTATTTTTATGACAATATGCCAAAGTATCTTAGAGTGTACCCTCAGTAAGAGGATAGCAAATATACACAAGTTATATGTACACAATACCAAAAATATGCAGTATAGTCTTAGAAAACAGTGCAAACAATGTATAGTTACAATAGGATGCAATGGGGACACATAGGGATAGGAGCAACACAAACCATATACTCCAAAAGTGGAATGTGAATCACGAATGGACCCCAACCCTATGTGACCTGGTAGAGGGTCGCTGGGACTATTAGAAAATAGTGAGAGTTAGAAAATTAGCCCTCCCCAAGACCCTGAAAAGTGAGTGCAAAGTGCACTGAAGTTCCCCAAAAGACAAAGAAGTCGTGATAGAGGAATAATGCAGGAAAGACACAAACCAACAATGCAACAACTGTGGATTTCCAATCTAGGGTACCTGTGGAACAAGGGGACCAAGTCCAAAAGTCACAAGCAAGTCGGAGATGGGCAGATGCCCAGGAAATGCCAGCTGTGGGTGCAAAGGAGCTTTTACTGGACAGAAGAAGCTGAGGTTTCTGCAGGAACGAAAAGGGGTAGAGACTTCCCCTTTGGTGGACGGATCCCTCTTGCTTTGGAGAGTCGTGCAAAAGTGTTTTCCCGCCGAAAGAGCGCCAACAAGCCTTGCTAGCTGCAAATCGTGCGGTTAGCGTTTTTGGACGCTGCTGTAGCCCAGGAGGGACCAGGAGGTCGCAAATTGGACCAGGAAAGAGAGGGGACATCGAGCAAGACAAGGAGCCCTCTCAGCAGCAGGTAGCACCCGGAGAAGTGCCAGAAACAGGCACTACGAGGATGCGTGAAACAGTGCTTGCCGAAGTTGCACAAAGGAATTCCACGTCGCCGGAGACCAACTTAGAAAGTCGTGCAATGCAGGTTAGAGAACCGTGGACCCAGGCTTGGCTGTGCACAAAGGATTTCCGCCGGAAGTGCACGGAAGCCGGAGTAGTTGCAAAAGACGCGGTTTCCAACAATGCAGTCTGGCTTGGGGAGGCAAGGACTTACCTCCACCAAACTTGGACTGAAGAGTCACTGGACTGTGGGAGTCACTTGGACAGAGTTTCTGGATTCAAGGGACCTCGCTCGTCGTGCTGAGAGGAGACCCAAGGGACCGGTAATGCAGCTTTTTGGTGCCTGCGGTAGCAGGGGCAAGATTCCGTCGACCCACAGGAGATTTCTTCGGAGCTTCTAGTGCAGAGAGGAGGCAGACTACCCCCACAGCATGCACCACCAGGAAAACAGTCGAGAAGGCGGCAGGATCAACGTTACAGAGTTGCAGTAGTCGTCTTTGCTACTATGTTGCAGTTTTGCAGGCTTCCAGCGCGGTCAGCAGTCGATTCCTTGGCAGAAGGTGAAGAGAGAGATGCAGAGGAACTCTGATGAGCTTTGCATTCGTTATCTAAAGTTTCCCCAGAGACAGAGACCCTAAATAGCCAGAAAAGATGGTTTGGCTACCTAGGAGAGAGGATAGGCTAGCAACACCTGAAGGAGCCTATCAGAAGGAGTCTCTGACGTCACCTGGTGGCACTGGCCACTCAGAGCAGTCCAGTGTGCCAGCAGCACCTCTGTTTCCAAGATGGCAGAGGTCTGGAGCACACTGGAGGAGCTCTGGACACCACCCAGGGGAGGTGCAGGTCAGGGGAGTGGTCACTCCCCTTTCCTTTGTCCAGTTTCGCGCCAGAGCAGGGCTAAGGGGTCCCTGAACCGGTGTAGACTGGCTTATGCAGAAATGGGCACATCTGTGCCCATGAAAGCATTTCCAGAGGCTGGGGGAGGCTACTCCTCCCCTGCCTTCACACCATTTTCCAAAGGGAGAGGGTGTAACACCCTCTCTCAGAGGAAGTCCTTTGTTCTGTCATCCTGGGACAAGCCTGGCTTGACCCCAGGGGGGCAGAAACCTGTCTGAGGGGTTGGCAGCAGCAGCAGCTGCAGTGAAACCCCTGAAAAGGCAGTTTGGCAGTACCAGGGTCTGTGCTACAGACCACTGGGATCATGGGATTGTTCCAACAATGCCAGGATGGCATAGAGGGGGCAATTCCATGATCCTAGACATGTTGCATGGCCATATTCTGAGTTACCATTGTGAAGCTACACATAGGTATTGACCTATGTGTAGTGCACGCGTGTAATGGTGTCCCCACACTCACAAAGTCCGGGGAATTTGCCCTGAACAATGTGGGGGCACCTTGGCTAGTGCCAGGGTGCCCTCACACTAAGTAACTTTGCACCTAACCTTTACCAGGTAAAGGTTAGACATATAAGTTACTTAAGTGCAGTGAAAATGGCTGTGAAATAATGTGTGCATTATTTCACTCAGGCTGCAGTGGCAGGCCTGTGTAAGAATTGTCAGAGCTCCCTATGGGTGGCAAAAGAAATGCTGCAGCCCATAGAGATCTCCTGGAACCCCAATACCCTGGGTACCTCAGTACCATATACTAGGGAATTATAAGGGTGTTCCAGTAAGCCAATGTAAATTGGTAAAATTGGTCACTAGCCTGTTAGTGACAATTTGAAAGAAATGAGAGAGCATAACCACTGAGGTTCTGGTTAGCAGAGCCTCAGTGAGACAGTTAGGCACCACACAGGGAACACATACATATAGGCCACAAACGTATGAGCACTGGGGTCCTGACTAGCAGGGTCCCAGTGACACATAACAAACATACTGAAAACATAGGGTTTTCACTATGAGCACTGGGCCCTGGCTAGCAGGATCCCAGTGAGACAGTGAAAACACCCTGACATATACTCACAAACAGGCCAAAAGTGGGGGTAACAAGGCTAGAAAGAGGCTACTTTCTCACAAGGGGTGAGAACCCAAAACTGTTGAGGTGGTCCATTTCCTTACAGGGGATGGACTTTGCGGTGGAACACTGTCCTCGCACAGAACACGCCAACGCTGATGGTCTGTCCAGGTTCTTCCGCCTTAGTGAGGAGGAATCCCCAGGAGTTGGGTAGTTCTCCCTACTCTCAGCTGGAGGGGACATGTTTTAGTCCTGGCAGCTTTCTGGTGTGTGCCCCCTGTCTTTTTGCCTTCTGAACTCCTGTTTTTATGGTTTACTGGACTCCTTTTTTGCTGGTTTATTGTCTCTGCGGACAACTTCACCAAGCCTTGCTCACACCGCGGCCTGGGCATCCCCAACGATGCCGCTCTTGGTGACACCGGCGCCGCTGCCTGCACCATGGCCTTTGGACACCACTTGTGAGGTATACGAAGCACCATCCCATCCCGCACCACAGCCCTGGTCCACCGACACCAACATCATTGACTCCAGTGTCGTCACCAGGTATCCTGCCTGCACCGTGGCCTGTGGACACTGCTCGCGAGGGTCAAAAGCTTCAGCAACAACGATGACGCTGCCTGCACCGTGACCTGGTGATACCGCACGTCGCACCGCCCTGCTTCACGCCATAGCCCTGGTGTCACCAACACCGCTGGACGCTGTCACCGAGCCACTGCCTGCACTGTGGGCACCGGATTTTGCATCATCCCACTTCGCACAGCAGCCCAGACGCCATCCACGCCATCGTTCCTGACTTCATCAGCCTGGAGTTCAATCCGCAAAGCGTGTGACTTCAAGGGCCCAACAACTCCCCCACCGACTCCGGAACAGACACTACGATGCCAGCGACGCCGCTCTCCGGAGCTCACCACGAGGATCACGACACCCTGCAATTCCAAAGGTACTGTTTACGGGTTATCCCGACACCGTAGGTGGCCCGCGACGCCGCGGCTGGCCTGAACTGTTGGTTTTGTTGATCACAACGCCATGATAGCCCCAAGTGGAGCTATTGACTACAAGGAACTGTATTTTTGAGTAAATCTTGCAGAAGTCATATATTTATTACTGTATGGTGGATTTTTATCGTATTTGGTCTTGTTTTATATAGATAAATATTGGCTATTTTTCTAAAACTGGTGTGGTATCCTTTTGTAGTGTCTTCATTTATTTCGATGTGTTATGTGCAAATGCTTTACACGTTGCTTCTGAGATAAGCCTGAAAGCTTGTGCCAAGCTACCAAGGGGGTGAGCAGGGGTTATCTGAGTAGGTATCCCCCTTATCCTGACTAGAGTGAGGGTCCCTAATTGGAGAGGGTGCAAACTGACTGCCAACTACAGACACCATTTCTAACAGGTAGTCATTTATGAAGGACAAAATGTCACTCCTGCTCCAAGAGACATGGACACATTTTTAGTCTGCTGTACATTAATGGTTAAATTCGCAGATTCCCTTTTCCTTTTGTCTCGTTTCTTTACCCATCTGACTTCCCATGTATCTAGTGCTCCCCATGTTTGAATGTTCTGTATTAATTTCCTAATGTAGATTTTCATTCCCGGGATTCTCATGTCCTCAATATCCTTTGAGTCAAATTCTAACCTGTAACTTCTTCTCAGATGTTTCATTTTCTCAATTTCTATGTCGTATTTATCTACTAAGTCTGCTAATTTCTGATGCACTAATCCTGCTCTGTTGGTAATCAGTTTGCACGAAAAGCGCAACTCATCTTCTCTGTATGAGTCAAGTCTATCCCATCCAATGGTTCCCTTAATCAATTAATCTATTTCTAATTTAAGTCTGGTCAAATTTAACAGACTTCCTCCGCTGGAATCTCCTGCGGTGTTACATAGCTTCTCCAGCATTCAGTTAGTTACAGGGCCATTAAACATTTTAAAGAGACGTTATTATTATATACACTGGGTATTTGCTGCAACGTTAAACATGGAGTATTTGGGGTCCTCAAAAATGGTTAGGACCTATTTCTGACCTCCCCGGATTATTAGGTGGAGTCCTGGGGTAACTCAAATCAATTAACGGGCCTGTCCTATCAAATGTCGTTTTCTTCAGAGTCATCATTCCTGCATGTTCATTGAACCTTTCCATTTTCACATTCGGACTCAGGATTTTCTGCTCACTGCTCTTGTTGTTTCCCTGTACAAATAAGGGTATGACGGGACCATTAGTAACAGGTACTGACACAGCATCTGGACTTGGTCGAATGTTCTGATCTTCAGGGTACGTTACTCCTGTATTCTGACTAATCAAGGCAGATGCTTTTGTCTGTGACGTTGTTATGGATGTGTATCTTGGAACTGTCTGGGCTTGCACTGGGGACATCAAATTAGGTGTAGATTCTAATTGAATCAATGTCAGGTTCTGGTAAACCTGTCTCATTTGGGACGATTGTCCTGTCGGTACTATTAAGCTCAGTGTTGAGTTCACAATAGGGATGTCTGAATAAATTCTAGCTATGTCACCCTGTGGCATAGGAGTCTGAAATGTGGAAGTGCTAGGGACAATATGGCTAAGTTGTACTTGCCTGAGTGTAATCTTGTGAGAAAGTAGCCTCTTTCTAGCCTTATTACCCCCACTTTTGGCCTGTTTGTGAGTGTATGTCAGGGTGTTTTCACTGTCCCACTGGGATCCTGCCAGCCAGGGCCCAGTGCTCATAGTGAAAACCCTATGTTTTCAGTATGTTTCTTATGTGTCACTGGGACCCTGCTAGTCAGGACCCCAGTGCTCATAAGTTTGTGACCTATATGTATGTGTTCCCTGTGTGATGCCTAACTGTCTCAATGAGGCTCTGCTAACCAGAACCTCAGTGGTTATGCTCTCTCATTTCTTTCCAAATTGTCACTAACAGGCTAGTGACCAGTTTTACCAATTTACATTGGCATACTGGAACACCCTTATAATTCCCTAGTATATGGTACTAAAGTACCCAGGGTATTGGGGTTCCAGGAGATCCCTATGGGCTGCAGCATTTCTTTTGCCACCCATAGGGAGCTCTGACAATTCTTACACAGGCCTGCCACTGCAGCCTGAGTGAAATAACGTCCACGTTATTTCACAGCCATTTTACACTGCACTTAAGTAACTTATAAGTCACCTATATGTCTAACCTTTACCTGGTAAAGGTTAGGTGCAAAGTTACTTAGTGTGAGGGCACCCTGGCACTAGCCAAGGTGCCCCCACATTGTTCAGGGCCAATTCCCCGGACTTTGTGAGTGTGGGGACACCATTACACGCGTGCACTACATATAGGTCACTACCTATATGTAGCTTCACAATGGTAACTCTGAATATGGCCATGTAACATGTCTATGATCATGGAATTGCCCTCTCTATGCCATCCTGGCATAGTTGGCAAAATCCCATGATCCCAGTGGTCTGTAGCACAGACCCTGGTACTGCCAAACTGCCTTTCCTGGGGTTTCACTGCAGCTGCTGCTGCTGCCAACCCCTCAGACAGGTTTCTGCCCTCCTGGGGTCAAGCCAGACTTGTCCCAGGATGGCAGAACAAAGGACTTCCTCTGAGAGAGGGTGTTACACTTGGAAAATGGTGTGAAGGCAGGGGAGGAGTAGCCTCCCCCAGCCTCTGGAAATGCTTTCTTGGGCACATTTGTGCCCAATTCTGCATAAGCCAGTCTACACCGGTTCAGGGACCCCTTAGCCCTGCTCTGGCGCGAAACTGGACAAAGGAAAGGGGAGTGCCCACTCCCCTGACCTGCACCTCCCCTGGGAGGTGTCCAGAGCTCCTCCAGTGTGCTCCAGACCTCTGCCATCTTGGAAACAGAGGTGCTGCTTGCACACTGGACTGCTCTGAGTGACCAGTGCCACCAGGTGACGTCAGAGACTCCTTCCGATAGGCTCCTTCAGGTGTTGCTAGCCTATCCTCTCTCCTAGATAGCCAAACCCTCTTTTCTGGCTATTTAGGGTCTCTGTCTCTGGGGAAACTTTAGATAACGAATGCAAGAGCTCATCAGAGTTCCTCTGCATCTCTCTCTTCACCTTCTGCCAAGTAATCGACTGCTGGCCGCGCTGGAAGCCGGCAAAACTGCAACATAGTAGCAAAGACGACTACTGCAACTCTGTAACGCTGATCCTGCCACCTTCTCGACTGTTTTCCTGGTGGTGCATGCTGTGGGGGTAGTCTGCCTCCTCTCTGCACTAGAAGCTCCGAAGAAATCTCCCGTGGGTCGACGGAATCTTCTCCCCTGCTACCGCAGGCACCAAAAAGCTGCATTACCGGTCCCTTGGGTCTCCTCTCAGCATGACGAGCGAGGTCCCTTGAATCCAGCAACTCTGTCCAAGTGACTCCCATAGTCCAGTGACTCTTCAGTCCAAGTTTGGTGGAGGTAAGTCCTTGCCTCCCCACGCCAGACTGCATTGCTGGGAACCGCGACTTTGCAGCTACTCCGGCCCCTGTGCATTTCCGGCGGAAATCCTTTGTGCACACCCAAGCCTGGGTCCCCGGCACTCTAACCTGCATTGCACGACTTTCTAAGTTGGTCTCCGGCGACGTGGGACTCCTTTGTGCAACTTTGGCGAGCACCGTTTCATGCATCCTTGTAGTGTCTGTTTCTGGCACTTCTCCGGGTGCTACCTGCTGCTGAGAGGGCTTTTTGTCTTGATCGACGTCTCTTCTCTCTTCTGACGCAATTTGCGACATCCTGGTCCCTCCTGGGCCATAGCAGCATCCAAAGATGCTTACCGCACAATTTGCAGCTAGCAAGGCTTGTTGGCCGTCTTTCGGCGGGAAAACACTTCTGCACGACTCTCCACGGCGAGAGAGATCCTTCCACCAAAGGGAAGGTCTCTAGCCCTTTTCGTTCCTGCAGAAACCTTAGCTTCTTCTGTCCAGTAGAAGCTTCTTTGCACCCACAGCTGGCATTTCCTGGGCATCTGCCCATCTCCGACTTGCTTGAGACTTTTGGACTTGGTCCCCTTGTTCCACAGGTACCCTAGATTGGAAATCCACAGTTGTTGCATTGTTGGTTTGTGTCTTTCCTGCATTACTCCTCTATCACGACTTCTTTGTCTTTTGGGGAACTTTAGTGCACTTTGCACTCACTTTTCAGGGTCTTGGGGAGGGCTAATTTTCTACCTCTCACTATTTTCTAATAGTCCCAGCGACCCTCTACAAGGTCACATAGGTTTGGGGTCCATTTGTGGTTCGCATTCCACTTTTGGAGTATATGGTTTGTGTTGCCCCTATCCCTATGTGTCCCCATTGCATCCTATTGTAACTATACATTGTTTGCACTGTTTTCTAAGACTATACTGCATATTTTTGGTATTGTGTACATATAATTTGTGTATAATTGCTATCCTCATACTGAGGGTACTCACTGAGATACTTTGGCATGTTGTCATAAAAATAAAGTACCTTTATTTTTAGTATAACTGTGTATTGTGTTTTCTTATGATATTGTGCATATGACACTAAGTGGTACTGTAGTAGCTTCACCCGTCTCCTAGTTCAGCCTAAGCTGCTCTGCTAAGCTACCATTATCTATCAGCCTAAGCTGCTAGACACCCTATACACTAATAAGGGATAACTGGGCCTGGTGCAAGGTGCAAGTACCCCTTGGTACTCACTACAAGCCAGTCCAGCCTCCTACATTGGTTGTGCAGCGGTGGGATAAGTGCTTGAGACTACTTACCACTCTTGTCATTGTACTTTTCATAAGAGAAAAATATACAAAACAAGGTCAGTGTATATACACATAGCCAAAAAGTTTTGCATTTCCTCTTTTCACTCTTTTCAAAGTGCTGAAAAGTACTTCTAAACTTTCAAAAAGTTCTTAAAAGTTTAAAAAGTTTTTTCTGTCTTTCCAAAAAGTTCTGAAAACTTTTTTTCTCTTTTGTCTATCACTTTAACTCTCTCTAAAAATGTCTGGCACAGGCCAAAAAGTTGAACTGTCCAAACTTGCATATGATCACCTTAGCTGGAAAGGAGCAAGGAGTCTCTGCATAGAGAGAGGTTTGAGTGTAGGGAAGAATCCTTCCTTAGAACTGTTAATTAATATGCTTAGAGTACAGGATAAGGCCATAAGTGCCCAATCTGTAGAAAAAGTAGCTAATGGTTCTCAATCTGATCCAGGGACTCCCCCGGGAAAAGATTCAGGAAAAAAACTCCTCAGCCTGCCCATTACTAGACAGTCTAGCATAGTTGGTACTGATGTAGAGTCACACCATACAGATAGTGTTCTCTCACATCATAGCAAGAGCATTGTTTCTCACCACAGTAGAACTGATGTTTCTGTTAGCCAAGCTGTTAGGGTGCCTTCTGTAAGGGACAGGTCTCCTTCTGTCCATTCTCACCATACTTCTGTGTCTAGGAATGTCCCTCCCACCCACCCTGAAGACAGATTGTTAGAAAGGGAGCTCAATAGATTGAGAGTGGAACAAACCAGACTGAAGCTTAAGAAGCAACAGCTGGATTTGGATAGACAGACCTTAGAAGTAGAGAAGGAGAGACAGAAATTGGGTTTAGAAACCCATGGTGGCAGCAGCAGTATTCCCCATAGTCATCCTGCAAAAGAGCATGATTCCAGGAATCTGCACAAGATAGTTCCCCCTTATAAGGAGGGGGATCACATTAACAAGTGGTTTGCTGCACTTGAGAGGGCCTGTGTTGTACAGGATGTCCCTCAAAAGCAGTGGGCTGCTATCCTATGGCTATCATTTACTGGAAAAGGTAGGGATAGGCTCCTTACTGTAAAAGAAAATGATGCTAACAATTTCCAAGTTCTTAAGAATGCACTCCTGGATGGTTATGGCTTAACCACTGAACAGTACAGGATAAAGTTCAGAGATACCAAAAAGGAGTCTTCACAAGACTGGGTTGATTTCATTGACCAGGCAGTGAAGGCCTTGGAGGGGTGGTTACATGGCAGTAAAGTTACTGATTATGACAGCCTGTATAACTTGATCCTGAGAGAGCATATTCTTAATAATTGTGTGTCTGATTTGTTGCACCAGTACTTGGTGGACTCTGATCTGACCTCTCCCCAAGAATTGGGAAAGAAGGCAGACAAATGGGTCAGAACAAGAGTGAACAGAAAAGTTCATACAGGGGGTGACAAAGATGGCAACAAAAAGAAGGATGGTAAGTCTTCTGACAAGGGTGGGGACAAATCTAAAAATGAGTCTTCATCAGGCCCACAAAAACACTCTGGTGGGGGTGGTGGGCCCAAATCCTCCTTTAATCAGAACAAGGAAAAGAAACCATGGTGCTATTTATGTAAGATAAAAGGCCATTGGACAACAGATCCCAGTTGTCCAAAGAAAGGCACCACAGCTCCTACCACTACAACCCCTACTGCTACACCTAGTGTCCCTACTAATAGCAGTGGTGGTGGGAGCAAACCTACTAATAGCCAATCCAAGGGAGTAGCTGGGCTCACTTTTGGTAATTTAGTTGGGGTTGGTCTGATTAGGGAGACCACAGAGGCTACTTTAGTCTCTGAAGGGGCTATTGACTTAGCCACTTTGGTTGCTTGCCCCCATAACTTGGAGAAGTACAAGCAACTAACCCTAATAAATGGTGTTGAGGTCCAGGCCTACAGGGACACAGGTGCCAGTGTCACAATGGTGATTGAGAAACTGGTGCACCCTGAACAACACATACTTGGACACCAGTACCAAGTAACCGATGCTCACAACATAACACAAAGCCACCCCATGGCTGTTGTAAATCTCAACTGGGGGGGGTATCTGGCCCAAAGAAAGTTGTGGTAGCTTCAGATTTACCTGTAGACTGTCTATTAGGGAACGATTTGGAGACATCAGCTTGGTCAGATGTGGAGTTGGAGGCCCATGCAGCAATGCTGGGCATCCCAGGGCATATTTTTGCTTTGACAAGGGCTCAGGCCAAAAAGCAAAAAGGACAGGGAAGCTTGGATCCTGGAACAATGGACCAAGTGCTCCCTAAAGCTAGGGCTAGTAGAAGCAAACCACTTCCTACTATCCCTCCCTCTACAGTGGATTCTACTTCTGAGGAAGAAGAATTCCCTCCCTGTGCAGAACCTACACCAGAGGAGCTGGAAGCAGACACTGCTGAGCTTTTGGGTGAAGGGGGGCCTGCCAGAGAGGAGCTGAGTGTGGCACAGCAAACCTGTCCCACATTAGAGGGTCTCAGACAGCAAGCTGTCAAACAGGCTAATGGGGATGTCAGTGACTCACACAGAGTTTACTGGGAGGACAACCTCTTGTACACTGAGCATAGGGATCCTAAACCTGAAGCTGCCAGGAGATTAGTGATTCCTCAGGAGTACAGAAAGTTCCTCCTAACACTGGCACATGACATTCCCTTAGCTGGGCACCTGGGTCAAATGAAAACTTGGGACAGATTGGTACCACTGTTTCATTGGCCTAGGATGTCTGAGGACACAAAAGAATTTTGTAAGTCCTGTGAAACCTGTCAAGCCAGTGGCAAGACAGGTGGCACTCCAAAGGCACCCCTTATCCCACTGCCTGTGGTTGGGGTTCCCTTTGAAAGGGTAGGGGTTGACATAGTTGGCCCCCTTGACCCTCCTACTGCTTCAGGCAATAGGTTTATCTTGGTGGTAGTGGACCATGCCACAAGATATCCTGAAGCTATTCCTTTAAGGACCACTACAGCTCCTGCAGTGGCAAAGGCCCTCCTGGGAATATTTTCCAGGGTGGGCTTCCCAAAGGAAGTAGTATCAGACAGAGGAAGCAATTTCATGTCTGCATACTTAAAGGCCATGTGGAAGGAGTGTGGTGTAACTTACAAGTTCACAACACCCTATCATCCACAAACAAATGGACTGGTGGAGAGATTTAATAAAACTCTCAAAGGCATGATTATGGGACTCCCTGAAAAACTCCGCAGGAGATGGGATATCCTTCTACCATGCCTCCTTTTTGCCTACAGGGAGGTACCCCAGAAAGGAGTGGGCTTCAGCCCCTTTGAACTTCTTTTTGGACACCCTGTTAGGGGTCCACTCACACTTGTAAAGGAGGGTTGGGAACAACCTTTAAAAGCTCCTAAGCAGGATATTGTGGACTATGTACTTGGCCTCAGATCAAGGATGGCTGAGTACATGAAAAAGGCCAGTAAAAACCTTCAGGCCAGCCAAGAGCTCCAGAAGCAATGGCATGATCAGAAGGCTGTTTTGGTTCAGTACCAACCAGGGCAGAAAGTGTGGGTCTTGGAGCCTGTGGCCCCAAGAGCACTCCAAGATAAATGGAGTGGTCCACACACAATTGTTGAAAAGAAGGGTGAAGTCACCTACTTGGTTGACTTAGGCACTGCCAGGAGTCCCCTTAGGGTGCTCCATGTCAACCGCCTGAAACCCTACTATGACAGGGCTGATCTCACCCTGCTCATGGCAACAGATGAGGGACAGGAAGAAGACAGTGATCCTCTACCTGATCTCTTCTCTTCCACAGAACAAGATGCTCTTGTGGAAGGTGTAGTTTTGGCTGATTGTCTTACTGCTGAGCAGAAAGATAATTGCATAAATCTCCTAGGACAATTTTCAGAACTCTTCTCCATTGTGCCAGGCACCACTTCTTGGTGTGAGCACACTATAGATACTGGAGACAGTTTACCTGTCAAAAGTAAGATCTATAGGCAGCCTGACCATGTCAGGGACTGCATAAAGCAAGAAGTTCAGAAGATGTTGGAACTAGGAGTGGTTGAGCACTCTGACAGTCCATGGGCTTCTCCTGTGGTACTGGTACCAAAACCCAATTCTAAAGATGGAAAGAAGGAAATGAGGTTTTGTGTAGACTATAGAGGTCTCAACTTGGTAACCAAAACAGATGCTCACCCTATACCCAGGGCAGATGAGCTAATAGATACACTGGCATCTGCCAAGTATCTAAGCACTTTTGATTTGACTGCAGGGTATTGGCAGATCAAAATGTCAGAAGATGCTAAACCTAAGACTGCATTTTCTACCATTGGAGGACATTACCAGTTTACTGTAATGCCTTTTGGTTTGAAAAATGCACCTGCCACTTTTCAGAGGTTGGTGAACACAGTCCTGCAAGGGCTGGAAGCTTTCAGTGCAGCATATTTGGATGATATAGCTGTCTTTAGCTCCAGCTGGGATGATCACCTGGTCCACCTTTGGAAAGTTTTGGAGGCCCTGCAAAAGGCAGGCCTCACTATCAAGGCTTCAAGGTGCCAGATAGGGCAGGGTAAGGTGGTTTATCTGGGACACCTTGTTGGTGGGGAACAGATTGCACCACTTCAGGGGAAAATCCAAACTATTATTGATTGGATTCCCCCTACCACTCAGACTCAGGTGAGAGCCTTCCTAGGCCTCACTGGGTATTACAGGAGGTTCATTAAGAACTATGGCTCCATTGCAGCCCCTCTTAATGACCTCACATCCAAGAAAATGCCTAAAAAGGTATTATGGACAGCAAACTGTCAGAAAGCTTTTGAGGAGCTGAAGCAGGCCATGTGCTCTGCACCTGTCCTGAAAAGCCCTTGTTACTCTAAAAAATTCTATGTCCAAACTGATGCATCTGAATTAGGAGTAGGGGCAGTCCTATCACAACTTAATTCTGAGGGCCAGGATCAACCTGTTGCTTTTATTAGTAGAAGGTTGACCCCTAGAGAAAAGCGTTGGTCTGCCATTGAGAGGGAGGCCTTTGCTGTGGTCTGGGCTCTGAAGAAGTTGAGGCCATACCTGTTTGGCACTCACTTCATTGTTCAGACAGACCACAAACCTCTACTTTGGCTAAAACAAATGAAAGGTGAAAATCCTAAATTGTTGAGGTGGTCCATATCCCTACAGGGAATGGACTATACAGTGGAACATAGACCTGGGAGTAGCCACTCCAATGCAGATGGACTCTCCAGATATTTCCACTTAGACAATGAAGACTCATCAGGTAATGGCTAGTCTTATTGTCCTTCGTTTGGGGGGGGGTTGTGTAGGAAAGTACCATCTTGCCTGGCATGTTACCCCCATTTTTCACTGTATATATGTTGTTTTAGTTGTATGTGTCACTGGGACCCTGGTAACCCAGGGCCCCAGTGCTCATAAGTGTGCCTGTATGTGTTACCTGTGTAGTGACTAACTGTCTCACTGAGGCTCTGCTAATCAGAACCTCAGTGGTTATGCTCTCTCATTTCTTTCCAAATTGTCACTGACAGGCTAGTGACCATTTTTACCAATTTACATTGGCTTACTGGAACACCCTTATAATCCCCTAGTATATGGTACTGAGGTACCCAGGGTATTGGGGTTCCAGGAGATCCCTATGGGCTGCAGCATTTCTTTTGCCACCCATAGGGAGCTCTGACAATTCTTACACAGGCCTGCCACTGCAGCCTGAGTGAAATAACGTCCACGTTATTTCACAGCCATTTTACACTGCACTTAAGTAACTTATAAGTCACCTATATGTCTAACCTTTACCTGGTAAAGGTTAGGTGCAAAGTTACTTAGTGTGAGGGCACCCTGGCACTAGCCAAGGTGCCCCCACATTGTTCAGAGCCAATTCACTGAACTTTGTGAGTGCGGGGACACCATTACACGCGTGCACTACATATAGGTCACTACCTATATGTAGCTTCACCATGGTAACTCCGAATATGGCCATGTAACATGTCTATGATCATGGAATTGCCCCCTCTATGCCATCCTGGCATTGTTGGTACAATTCCATGATCCCAGTGGTCTGTAGCACAGACCCTGGTACTGCCAGACTGCCCTTCCTGGGGTTTCTCTGCAGCTGCTGCTGCTGCCAACCCCTCAGACAGGCATCTGCCCTCCTGGGGTCCAGCCAGGCCTGGCCCAGGATGGCAGAACAAAGAACTTCCTCTGAGAGAGGGTGTGACACCCTCTCCCTTTGGAAAATGGTGTGAAGGCAGGGGAGGAGTAGCCTCCCCCAGCCTCTGGAAATGCTTTGTTGGGCACAGAGGTGCCCAATTCTGCATAAGCCAGTCTACACCGGTTCAGGGACCCCTTAGCCCCTGCTCTGGCGCGAAACTGGACAAAGGAAAGGGGAGTGACCACTCCCCTGACCTGCACCTCCCCTGGGAGGTGTCCAGAGCTCCTCCAGTGTGCTCCAGACCTCTGCCATCTTGGAAACAGAGGTGCTGCTGGCACACTGGACTGCTCTGAGTGGCCAGTGCCACCAGGTGACGTCAGAGACTCCTTGTGATAGGCTCCTTCAGGTGTTAGTAGCCTTTCCTCTCTCCTAGGTAGCCAAACCCTCTTTTCTGGCTATTTAGGGTCTCTGTCTCTGGGGAAACTTTAGATAACGAATGCATGAGCTCAGCCGAGTTCCTCTGCATCTCCCTCTTCACCTTCTGATAAGGAATCGACCGCTGACCGCGCTGGAAGCCTGCAAACCTGCAACATAGTAGCAAAGACGACTACTGCAACTCTGTAACGCTGATCCTGCCGCCTTCTCGACTGTTTTCCTGCTTGTGCATGCTGTGGGGGTAGTCTGCCTCCTCTCTGCACCAGAAGCTCCGAAGAAATCTCCCGTGGGTCGACGGAATCTTCCCCCTGCAACCGCAGGCACCAAAAAGCTGCATCTCCGGTCCCTTGGGTCTCCTCTCAGCACGACGAGCGAGGTCCCTCGAATCCAGCGACACCGTCCAAGTGACCCCCACAGTCCAGTGACTCTTCAGCCCAAGTTTGGTGGAGGTAAGTCCTTGCCTCACCTCGCTGGGCTGCATTGCTGGGAACCGCGACTTTGCAAGCTACTCCGGCCCCTGTGCACTTCCGGCGGAAATCCTTCGTGCACAGCCAAGCCTGGGTCCACGGCACTCTAATCTGCATTGCACGACTTTCTAAGTTGGTCTCCGGCGACGTGGGACTCCTTTGTGCAACTTCGGCGAGCACCGTTTCACGCATCCTCGTAGTGCCTGTTTCTGGCACTTCTCCGGGTGCTACCTGCTTCAGTGAGGGCTCTTTGTCTTGCTCGACGTCCCCTCTCTCTGCAGGTCCAATTTGCGACCTCCTGGTCCCTCCTGGGCCCCAGCAGCATCCAAAAACGCCAAACGCACGATTTGCGTGTAGCAAGGCTTGTTGGCGTCCATCCGGCGGGAAAACACTTCTGCACGACTCTCCAAGGCGTGGGGGATCCATCCTCCAAAGGGGAAGTCTCTAGCCCTTGTCGTTCCTGCAGTATTCACAGTTCTTCAGCCTAGTAAGAGCTTCTTTGCACCAACCGCTGGCATTTCTTGGGCATCTGCCCATCTCCGAGCTGCTTGTGACTTTTGGACTTGGTCCCCTTATTCCACAGGTACCCTCAGTCAGGAATCCATCGTTGTTGCATTGCTGATTTGTGTTTTCCTTGCATTTTCCCTCTAACACGACTATTTTGTCCTTAGGGGAACTTTGGTGCACTTTGCACTCACTTTTCAGGGTCTTGGGGAGGGTTATTTTGCTAACTCTCACTATTTTCTAATAGTCCCAGCGACCCTCTACAAGGTCACATAGGTTTGGGGTCCATTCGTGGTTCGCATTCCACTTTTGGAGTATATGGTTTGTGTTGCCCCTATCCCTATGTTTCCCCATTGCATCCTATTGTAACTATACATTGTTTGCACTGTTTTCTAAGACTATACTGCATATTTTTGCTATTGTGTATATATATCTTGTGTATATTTCCTATCCTCTCACTGAGGGTACACTCTAAGATACTTTGGCATATTGTCATAAAAATAAAGTACCTTTATTTTTAGTATAACTGTGTATTGTGTTTTCTTATGATATTGTGCATATGACACTAAGTGGTACTGTAGTAGCTTCACCCGTCTCCTAGTTCAGCCTAAGCTGCTCTGCTAAGCTACCATTATCTATCAGCCTAAGCTGCTAGACACCCTATACACTAATAAGGGATAACTGGGCCTGGTGCAAGGTGCAAGTACCCCTTGGTACTCACTACAAGCCAGTCCAGCCTCCTACATTATGATATTGTGCAAGTGACACTAGTGATACTGTAGGAGCTTCACTCGTCTCCTAGTTCAGCCTAAGCTGCTCTGCTAAGCTACCATTATCTATCAGCCTAAGCTGCTAGACACCCTATACACTAATAAGGGATACCTGGGCCTGGTGCAAGGTGTAAGTACCCCTTGGTACTCACTACAAGCCAGTCCAGCCTCCTACAAATCTCACTTGGTACAGGAGCTGTAGGGTCTGCACTAGTACTTGGACCTGTCTCATGTGCTGCATATGGTGGGGTACGACTTCTCAGTCACTGCAAAATAAACTCGTCATCATCTGATTCTTCATCGTAAATCAAAGATTTTCTCGACGCTATTGATCTCTGCTCTCTGTCACCTGAAGAATACAAGGGCCAGATGCAGGAAACACTTTGCGACTCGCAAACGGCAAAATGTGCCATTTGCGACTCGCAAATGCGTTTTTCCTATGCAGAAACGCATTTTGCGAGTCGGGACCAACTCTCAAAATGCATTTCCAAATCGCAAATAGGAAGGGGTGTTCCCTTCCTATTTGCGATTCGCAGTGGTATGCAATACCATTTGCGACCGCATATGCGTGTGTCGCAGTTACCATCCACTTGAAGTGGGTGGTAACCCACTCGCAAATGGGAAGGGGTCCCCTTTGTGAATGGACCACAAATTATTTTTTCAGGGCAGGTAGTGGTCCAAGGGACCAGTACCTGCCCTGAAAAAATACCGAAACTAAACGTTTTGGATTTTTTTTAAGTGCAGCTCGTTTTCCTTTAAGGAAAACGGGCTACACTTAAAAAAAAAAAAAAACTGCTTTATTTATAAGCAGTCACGAACATGGAGGTCTGCTGACTACAGCAGGCCTCCATGTTTGCGAGTGCCCATAGTCGCTATGGGGCCGCAATTTGCGACCCACCTCATTAATGTTAATGAGGTGGGTCTTTGCGACCCCATACCGACTCGCAGACGGTGTCTGAGACACCGTTCTGCATACCAAATAGCGAGTTGCAATTTGCGAGTCGGAAGGACTCGCAAATTGCAACTCACTATTTGTTTTTTTTGCTACATCTGGCCCCTGATCCCTCTTTTTGGTACCCTTTCTGGCCTTGCTCTCGTTTTCTTGTGTAATTGCAGGAAGCATCCCAATTCCCTGTAAAGTCTCCGCTCTCCAAATATTCTGCTCTCTATCCCATCTCACCTCAGCTAAAGTTTTCTCAGCTTTTCTCATTCTCCTCTCAAATTTTTGTTGCTGTTGCTTTCTGGCAACTAACTCCCAAATAGCTAATGCTTCAAATTGTGCGAGTCTTGGAGGAGGTTTTGAATCATACAGTACTCTCCTCAAATTCTCTAGTATATTCATATTAAATGTTCCATAGGTAGGAAACGCTAAGCTCCCTTTTCTGTCACTTTGCACCATTGTTTTAACCAAAGACATGGAGCTGCACCTTGTTCTTCAAATACAATGTATGCGGGTGTACCTTCTGGTGGTGCAAATTCTCCTATTCTAACTGGAATGAACCCATCTCCCCTTAGGGAACTTCTTAATGTTTTCAAAAAAATTATTTCTAGGTTTAGGCTACGCTTTCAATCGAATCAGGAAGTAAATTTCAATCCCAAAATCCTTTTCATCTGCCTTCTCAACCAATTACACTACAAACTTTTCCGCCAATCTGTTTGGGGCTTTTCTCACCAACCGACCTATTCCAGCACGGACCTAGTGATGTCACACTCACACCTACAGTGGCTGACAAAGCCCTCCGGCTTGTCTTCCTCAATTCAGATTCATGCAAAACTAATGTGAATATTGCGAGCACTAAATAAAATCAATACACAAACTTGCCTGTCTACTACAGGTAGGAAACAAATAGCTTCAGAAACCTTACTGACTTTTCAACTGCAGCCTTTAGCTCTAACAGATACCTTCTATCTCAGTTTCCCTGACTCACAAGCAAAATTGGACCAGCAAATTTTACCCTCAACTGATCATTGGGTCCTCCTGGTGCACATAGGATTCACCAAATTTCTGTTGAAAACTAACACTCACCTTCACACGCACTCTGAGTTTGTCAACCACACCTAATTGACCTATTAAACAGACAAATTACAACATCAAACCAAGTGGCTCGTACACTTGTACAATACCCCGGAGTCTTAGACCACGCTGGGTCCCTATACCAAAAACCACTTGGGCAATTTTCAGCACATAGCGCCACACACGCGTGAAGTACGACGACTTCCCTACTCTCACACTTTGGAGTATGCACACTCCCTAAACAACTTCCTTGGAGTACACAAACTCCTTTAACAACTTCATTGGAGTACGCAAACTCCCTATTACTCTCAAACATCACAATTCACCTGCGATTTGCTTAAGCTGTGCAAGTGCAAACCTATTTCTCTCACAATCACATTAGGAATGCTGAGAATGTCTTCAAACAATCATTGGCAAACTCCAAGGGTCTGGGAAAGTCATGGTAGGCACTTAGGGAGACATAACATTTTGCTTTGTACTACTGAATCTGTAAAACTTATGGTGACCTCTTAAGGAGGCGTAACCATCTGACTCCGTTAGCAAGATCTGAGGAGAAAAAGACCTTGCTACCAATTCTGTGAGCGCGTAAGGCCTTATTTGGTCCTTTATAATTAGTTGATAAGGGGACATGTTAGAGGTTCGATGGACCTTTTGACTATGCTTAGAGTGGTTCCACCATAGCTCATAACTTCAATCAGCAAATACAAGACATATGCAATAAAACACCATCAAATCTCTAGGAGTCAGTAATCTTTACGCACCATCACCCATTTGGCCATGAATAACCAAACCCTTTTGTAAAGTTAGAATGGTTATTTCCCTAGATTAACAAGGCTAATATCACGTTGATTCATCTCAAAACCAAATGTTATACATATACAAACAGCACGGGCTGTCCAAAGCGTCTAAAGCGTCTAAAGAATCTTAGTTTAGCTAAAGCACTTATAATTAAACACTCAAGAGTTACAGTACAAATCAATAACAGTAATAATTGAAAAACAGATATAGCATACATCTAGGCTCAAACAGGTGAACAGAATCAATTCTTTCCTAATAACATTTATCAACAAGTTTGGACATACTAACTAACCCTCCAATTCCGAATAGCATGTTGGGCTTCATGCAAAACATTTTAGTCAAAGTTAATTTGGAAAAACATCTCACTAAGGCTCTATCAAAATAGTGGTTGGTACCTAGATGAAAACACATATACAGCATGAAAAGAATAACATTTTGTTATACCTCTCCTCAATGAGTCAGCAAGTGATGGTCTCTTCGTCAGGTGGACATCCGTTTGGTCAGCATCAGTAAAGGGTAGTAAAAGGGATCGACTCAGCCACAAATGGGCTCTACAATAACTGAACCAATTTAAAGGATATTTAAGCTAAGGAATCAGCATCTACGCAGTTCAACAGAATGCATGGAACTGAAGTGCTCCGCGAACAGGACTCTAGCAGGAACAGGAAGGATGGGACTCAAAGGAATCAGAAATAGAACTAACTTTCCTAAGTGTAAGCAGGCTAAGTTAACCTGCATAAAGTATCTTCTCACAATGTCATTGGTCAGAAAATCGTATGTTTACAGTAGGACCAATCGGCTATAAACTATAAATCTAAGATATAACTAAGCAGTCTTTCACATGTCGATGATTGGTTCCTCTTCTCTTGTTCCCATCGTCAGCTTTGTCAGGTAACGGTTTTGTTGCAATCCTAGCTGTAGTCAGTATCACCATTGTTCAGTTCTGGGGACAGCTTCTTCACACGCATCAAGCCTACAATGTATCTATTTCTAGTGCAAGACAACTCCACAGGCAGTTCTCATGAGAATGTTTAAGAAGTTTACAAATCGCTTGTTCAGCTCCATGTGAACAATAGACAATATTGATTCTCTGCTTTCACAAGACATTTATGAACATTTAATTAATTCTGCCATGCAACTTAACATGAGGCTCTGTCGACTAGGCCCCAAACCTTGTAATTGATCAATGCCTAATATTATTTAAGTAAATACATAATACCAATATGTTAGTGTGACCCACTAATATATTTTATTCTACATGTGCACATCATTTAGACTATAAACATAAGCTCCTTATTAGTTTAAGCATAACTCATGGTGGCCATATCAGTGGCCACATTTTCTATGACAAAAAATGTTCTCTACGTTATCCTAATTCATGTAAATTCTTAACAGTTAATCATTGCAAATGTATTAGTAATTAATTCAGCTTTCACAGCCCCAATTTATGCAAACTCACTGTGGAAGCCTCAGGGGGGGGCAAATGAAGTTCTGTTACTTTAAGATGCTTCAAGATTGGCATTGGTCCCCTGCTAAGTTACATAAGTTTAAACTAGCGCCCACGTCTCAGCGCCGGCAGTGTCATCAGACTGACTGCACCATTCTTCACGTCCTCTGGTCCTGCCCTTCTCTACAAATCTTTTGGTCTGGAATTGATGGGACAATGAGAGAGAGCCCAGGCAGTCCCTTTACTCTGAAGGCATCACTACCCGTCCTAAACAATACCGGATCTTACCAACTATGAAAACCGATAGATGGTCTCAGTTTTGAAAGCAGCTAAACTGTGCATCCTGCGATTATGGGTCATGTCCACTGTACCTGCTCTGCAGGAGTGGCCTACGACTATGACCATGACGGCTGCCCGTGAACACTTAAGGTATAGGCTGGACGATCAAGAACAATTTTTCATTGACATATGGAGGGGTCTTTCCTCTAGTAGGTTGTAGTTGTGGGTATTACCCCACTAGGCCCTTACCCGGCAAGCTTGACAGGGGACAACATCCCCATATTATATCCAACATTGGCTCTCACTATATTCTCTGTATCATATGCCCTTGGCCCAACTACTCTCCTTGAGTTACTACTGAGACTCGATGGACCTCTAGACATAGCGGGGTCATAATTTCCACCTTTAGGGGACTCTCTGGATTTATTTTTCTTCTTCTCTGCCTTTTTACTTTTTCTGTATTGCTGCACGGCGTTGCCCGCTCTTCACTCCTTCTATTCCCAACAGCGTCCTCTCTCACCAAATTCAGAAAGGGACTCAAGACCTCGCTCTTCGACTGATGACAGTAGGATCCTAGCGCCTGGATACCCTCACGGGTGATTAGCCGTGCTCTACAAATCCCGATTGATTGATTTGACTGCATTACCACCACAGTGCTCAGCTGAACTGTTCTTGCAGACATGATGTTGACTCCTGTTTGTATGGGGAGTCACCGGGAGATCGTGATGGCAGCGTTCATTGATGTTTGATATGCATTTTGAGATGGAATAAAAAGATTTAAACCAATTTAATAACATTGTGAATTCTGTTAATTTTAGTCTGAGCTTCAGTTGGACTACAGCAGCGTATTTCAAGTTTGTATGACATTAAATTGATACTAGCGGGTCCTAGTCTGTCTAAAAACATTTTAAATAGAGGAATTTGCAATTTCATCAATCTGCATACGTGGGGGTGGGGTCTGGGAGAGTGACTAGCCCATGACATATCTGTCTAGTATTCACTTGCCTTGATTGACACCTTCGGTTTGTTTCAACTTTTTGACAGATAGCTTGTTGCTTCATGGGATAATTTATGGCAGCTTCTTGATCTTGTAGAGCCCAAAATGTGGTCTTTTCTAACATTTATTAAATATATGACCATAACTGATGTGTTCTACTCGAGATGAAGTGTCACTTAAGGCACATATATGTCACACATTAGTACACTAAAAACATGGAAATGTCACACATAGGCAAATTCAAAACTTGGCATCCATGTTTCTTGTGCTACGGATATAAATTGACCATGCACACTGCCAGGTACAGCTGAAGAACTCTCTCTGTCAGGGGGCCCCATCTTTCAGAGACCCTCACATCATTCTGTTTGTGCAATCTGGTTCCTTGGTCATAGACTCCAAAGGAGCTCTGAAGTGCCAAGCTCAGCAGTCACTTTACCATAAATGTGACAAAACGAGGTTCATTTGCGACCTTCAGATTGTGGCTGTTTTCATCAAAAGAAGAAAAACAACTTAAGCATGTAAATCGGGGGTTGTGTTACGCATTTAACAAGCACTAGCAAAGCCAAATGCAACTGGCTGGAATTTGATTCCTAAAAGAATAAATTAAAAAGCCTGCTGTGGTTATGAACTCGATTACTGTTTGTATACAACACATCTATAAGCGAAACAATTTATTGCGTGAATATATCGTGGAGTTTGAGATGTAATTAAAGTGGAAGAAGTTCACAGAAGACCGAATGATACACCAAAAAGCCAATAGCATGAAGTGAGAAATAAATTCAAGAACAAACTTTGTGTATTTAAAAGAATTGTTAATATAAGGTCATTTTAGCAGGCACGTACAGCCAGACCTAATATGTATATGTAAAAGAGATGGTAGCAACAAGCAAATTTTTAAGCTGCGCTGTTAAACTGGACCTTAGGGGTGGTGGACGCGAGGGGTGTTTTTTGAAAAAATGAGGTCTCATAACTTAAAAAGAGACTCCTGGTTTCACTGGGGATCGAACCCAGGACCTTCTGCGTGTAAAGCAGACGTGATAACCACTACACTATGAAACCACTTGAACACAGCACAGTGTTTCTAAGCTTATATAGGTACACAGCACATGTCAGTGTTTCACATTCATAATCACTGAAGTGAAATAGGAGACACAAGAATTCAGCTATAGGGGACAGGATATAAACCTCACAGTGCAGAGAAACAGAGACACTCACCGCCGACACCGGTAGCGGAAGGAGCGACCGACACCAAGTAAACCTCACACTGGACGCGCACGGGCGCTTCGGGGCGCTCAAGCCTTGGAGCTCAACTGATAAATCTATACAAGAAGCAATGACTCGAGTCACCTCAAACTCACCCATAGAGTTGTCCCATCAGCACGTCTGGGACGGGCGCAGAACTCCTTCTGCGAGGACCCGAGGTGTCTTTATCAACTGATGGCTGGAGAAACTGAGCCCCGTATCACCTTCAGTCACACTCACTGCTCCCCCTACTGGTGGCAGAGAGCTCTGCCTTGTAGAGCTCACTCCTCGTGGGGTGTCACTCACTCCCCTACCGCCACCCTTCTAGTGATAGAGTAAACTGCACTACCTTGTAGAGCTCACTCCTCGTCGGGTGTCACTCAGTCCCTCCCTCCGCCCTTCTAGAGACAGAGTAAACTGCATTGCCTTGTAGAGCTCACTCCTCGTGGGGTGTCACTCACTACCCTACCGCCATCCTTCTAGTGACAGAGTAAACTGCACTGCCTTGTAGAGCTCACTCCTCGTGGGGTGTCACTCCCTCCCCTCCCTCCACCCTTCTAGTGACAGAGTGAACTGCACTGCCTTGTAGAGCTCACTCCTTGTCGGGTGTCACTCAGTCCCTCCCTCCACCCTTCTAGAGACAGAGTAAACTGCACTGCCTTGTAGAGCTCACTCCTCATGGGGAGTTACTCCCTTACCTCCCTCCACCCTTCTACAGACAGAGTAAACTATTCTACTTTGTAGAGTTCACTCCTCGTCGGGTGTCACTCAGTCCCTCCCCCCGCCCTTCTAGAGTCAGAGTAAACTGCTCTGCCGTGAAGATCTCACTCCTCGTGGGGGGGGAGGGTGACTCACTCCCTCCTTCTAGACACAGAGTAAACTACTCTTCCTTGAAGATCTCACTCCCCTCTCCCTTTCTAGAGACAGAATAAACTGCACTGCCTTATAGATCTCACTCCTCGTGGGGAGTGACTCACAGCTCCCTCTGCTGGTGGCAGAGATAGCTGCAGCGCCTTGAAGATCTCACACCTCGTGGGGTATCTTACTCACTCCCATCCCCCTTTCTAGAGACAGAATAAACTGCAGCGCCTTGCAGATCTCACACCTCGGACAGTGACTCACTGCTCCCCCTGCTGGAGGCAGAGACAGCTGCAGCGCCTTATAGATCTCACTCCTCGTGGGGAGTGACTCACAGCTCCCTCTGCTGATGGCAGAGATAGCTTTAGCGCCTTGAAGATCTCACACCTCGGACAGCCACTCACTTCACCCGCTGCTGGAGGCTAAGATTTGCTGTTCCCCCTTTGTTGATCATTGATTAGAGCACTCATTCCTTCAAACGTATTTATTATTTATCAGTATATGTGCGGAATATGTGTCAAACACTCAGCATGAACTGTCTGGGCTGAAAGTGCGGGCATCGCATCTAATCCAAAGAGAAAACTTATCAAGGACAGAGCCCATTACTGGGCGCCTGGAGGCGGGTAGGGTCACTAATGAGAACTGATCTGTGCTCTGACACTCAGCGCCTCACACTCCAAGAGTGCAGGCGCGGGAGGCGCCATCGGAGCCTTCTTAGCGCAGTAGGCAGCGCGTCAGTCTCATACTCTGAAGGTCGTGAGTTCGAGCCTCACAGAGGGCACAGCTTTTATTTATTTCACTACTTCATTCATACATCTATTTTATTTCACCTACTCCACAATACAAACTGAACAATGCATTTATCCCAAAACATTACTTTCATCGCTATAACCGTGTACTCTTTATTTTGGCACTGTCTCAAATATATCTTGCAATTTTAGATATCCCAGCTTTTTTTCCTGAGTATAAACGGATAATGTACCTATAACTGTACATTATAATGACGTTGTATTCCGATCCAGGAAGCGTCGCATCTGGCTTCCATTAGAAGGACAAAGGACTCTGGGATAACTTGTCATGTTCTTACAAGTCTCTAAATCGGGGTGTTTTTCTTATGTAATATGTGCCCCCCCCCCCCCCCCCCCCCCCCCCCAGACCTCTAAAGGACCCCCAGCTCAGCGGGGAGCACATCACCCGCTCCTGTGGTTTAGTTCACATCCTGGGGTCTATGGTTTCTTTTTATGGTTACACGGTCAGGGCTGCATAACCCTGGATGCAAGAAAACACGGACTGGATTCACTCCTCCGGACTGGCCTGGAGCTCAGTGAGATCAGTGCGTGCAGTCCCGCAGGCTGCTGCTCCCAGCCTTGTTCAAGGCGGCTACAGGATCGCAACATTATCCCTGGAAAGCGAAGTGGAACTGGAAATCAACATTTCAGTTTTTTAAAAGGTTAAAAAAACAGCTAAATGTAGAATCAGAATAATTTAAAAATGGAGCCGCCCGAACAGGGACTTGAACCCTGGACCCTCAGATTAAAAGTCTGATGCTCTACCGACTGAGCTATCCGGGCCTCTGAAAACAACGTTTTGGAGCTTTTTATATGTACTGATGCCATGGAGCGGCAGTGTGTGTTCTCAGTAGTTTTCTATATTTTCAGTATTCTTCTTCTTCTTTAGTCCCTTTTCCGCTTTCATGACCAACAACACTGCGCCCCAACCACTTTGCAGATGTGACTCAAACACAACAGTCTGGGCTGCAATGGCCCCTACAGGGTGGAGGAAAGGACGCAGCCAGGCCAGGTTTACATCACACTCACGAGCAGCAGCCCAGTCACTAGGAGTACACACATGCATACGACCCGCCAGCAGAGAGAGACACACACAAACATAACACACACACACACCTCTCCCTCTCCCTCTCCCTCTCCCCCCCCCCCCCCCCCCCCCACCCAAAGCGGAAATGACAGACCCAGTCTTGATAAACTGCACAGACCTAGCAGGAAGGTCTGTACAGTTTATCCTGCACTACCAACCGGCTGCCATCAGATGCCAGAAATTACATGGTCTGGGCATGAGGACAATCAAACAAGCATTTGCAATGCAATGAGTCTCACATTTCTTCGACTTAAAGCTAATAGCCTTGTAAATTCAGAACGGGACTTTTCTTGCCATATAAATTGAAAAAGAAAAGTAAAAAAGTTGGAAAAATAGAGCCGATTCAAAGTGCCACGGCCGCCATGAGCATGAGAGCAAAGGAGAAGCACAAAAGGAAAAAGAAGTTTGCTCACAGTCAAATGTATTGGAAAACGTGCAATTATCCATGTAACAGGGTCGGTCCCCAAGGCGGTAACAAAACTGTCCCAAGTAGGGGCAAACGTTAAGCATTTATCAATGATAACAAATGATTTTTGAAAGGCAAGCCCATGAACGAGTGATAGTGATGGGCATGAGGTGGGTGTGGTTAAAAGCCCAGATAGATACCAACACATCAGAAAAGCAGGGCTTGCGCGCTATGCTCAACCTAAGAAGGACACAGTAAAAAGGAGTTCCATTTTTGCGTGAACACCTGTCTTCAGCCGTGTAATCTACTGGCCAACACAGGAGTGTTCTAAGGGTTGGGCAAACTGGGCAATTGCCCTGCAGCCCTCCTTCCAAGGGACTCCACGGGGAAGTGAACTTTCTCTCTATCTCACATCTGTTTATTTTTCTGTCTCAAACTTAAGGGGCATATTTATACTCCATTTGCGCCGAATTTGCGTCGTTTTTTTCGACGCAAATTCGACGCAAAACTAACGCCATATTTATACTTTGGCGTTAGACGCGTCTAGCGCCAAAGTGCACGGAGTTAGCGTCATTTTTTGGCGTGAACGCCTTCCTTGCGTTAATGAGATGCAAGGTAGGCGTTCCCGTCTTAAAAAATGACTCCGACGCATATGCCTCGTATTTATACTCCCGGGCAAAAATCACGCCCGGGAGTGGGCGGGTCAAAAAACCCCGCATTTGCGCCTCTTTTTAACGCCTGGGTCAGGGCAGGCGTTAAGGGACCTGTGGGCTCAGATTGAGCCCAGAGGTGCCCTCCCCTGCCCCCAGGGACCCCCCCTGCCACCCTTGCCCACCCCAGGAGGACACCCAAGGATGGAGGGACCCACCCCAGGGACATTCAGGTAAGTTCAGGTAAGTATTTTTTTTGTTTGTTTTTTTTGGCATGGGGGGGCCTGATTAGTGCCCCCCTACATGCCACTATGCCCAATGACCATGCCCAGGGGACATAAGTCCCCTGGGCATGGCCATTGGGCAAGGGGGCATGACTCCTGTCTTTGCTAAGACAGGAGTCATGTAAATGGCGCCTGGGCGTCGTAAAAAATGTCGCAAATCGGGTTGAGGCGATTTTTTTGCCTCAACCTGACTTGCCCCATTTTAAGACGCCCTAACGCCATTTTCCCCTATGCCGGCGCTGCCTGGTGTACGTGTTTTTTTTTCGCGCACACCAGGCAGCGCCGGTCTGCTAGCGCCGGGTAACGCCATTCAATAAATACGGCGCCCGCATGGTGCTTCAGAATGGCGTTAGCCGGCGCTAATTTTTTTGACGCTAAACTGCGTTAGCGCAGTTTAGCGTCAAAAAGTATAAATACGGGCCTAAATGTAGTATTCAATATTGCCTGGCATCATGTGCCTTCAGGTAGAAGAAAAAGGATGATAAAATGCACAACTGTTCCAGACAGGGGCCCCTAAAGCATGCCTTGCCCAGGACCCCCAAAATCCTTAAGATAACACTGGGCCAACATCCTTACCATTATCAAGTACAGAACCTGCCAGGACCCCCTGACACAAGTCCACAGAGCAGGACAATGCTGGGTTAGTCAGAAGTTGTGAAACCAGGAGCAGAATTGCAGATGGAATTTGGGAAGACCACCTTGAGTCTACAGGGGCTTTTTTTTGCTAGAAGTGGACCCCAGTGAGGTTGTATATTTGTGGGGTATTTCTAGAGGGAGTACCGAGCTATGAAGCCAGGGAGCTGTGTATGTGAGAAAAGAATAAGAAGAAAGGCCTTCGGTATGGAGCCCTCCAATATTTATCCAAAGTCAGAGGGAGGTTTTCTTCAAGGATGAGCTATTGACTGGCATGTCTACCTGCATGCTGTGTATGGGGAGACAGACCTGTGACAGGCACTGTGGGATGGATCGGATTAGATCAGATTATATTAAATTAAATATCTTTCTGTGTTCTTTTTGCTCTAGACAGGAAACTTCAAGGTTTTCTGCTTCTTACAAAGACACCACATGAGTTTTCTTGCACATGAAAACATAGGAACCGACCTGTATCTGTCAGGAATTCAGTGGATTGGTAATAATATAGTGAATGTATTTATTTCCATAATCATTTAACACAACTAGAGGGCATGAGGTCAACAGGAAACACCTGTAAAAATTGTATTAGACAACATAGAACATGGGATCATTCAGATAACTGCTAAAGTAGCACAAAATATTTCTCTTTCAATCTAATGGTTTTGATGAATTTAAGCGATTTTGCTATTACTGAAGGGAGTGGAACTGTAGGTCAAATTCAGTCTGTGAACCTCGTCATCATATTGGAATTTTCAAATGCTGTGCAAAAGTCCACAGAAGTAGGTTGGAAGCTCGCCACATGTTCCAGTAGTATAGGCAGCTGGTTTATGTGTCATTTGTTCAGCTTGGCTCATATGTTTGAAGTTCACTGGTCTGATTACCCAAAAAATGAGTTTCTAATCTATTTATGACATGTGGGGGAGGGGGATCACGGTCTTCACTGGGTGCAAAGTCATGGCACCAGTTCAAGGTGCTACACGGGAGGAGAGGTCATGCGGGCAAATCTTCTCCTGCCCGGGGGTTTGATTTTTTAATGTTTTTTTCTTTTTGTTGTTTCACTTTTGGGGGTTCTCCCTTTCTTGGAGGATGGGTGGATTCATGGAGAAGTGAGGTTCACGTGGTATAAAAAAGAGCAGATTTGGGTACAGGTTCGAGTTACTGAGCAAAGATCAGCGCAAGATCAGTTTTGAAAGGCAGGATGCTATTTGTAATGGGATGTGAAATCAGATGTACATCTTGTAAAATAAAGGATATGTCAAGCAGACGGAAAAATGTGAGAGTGCTAAGCTGGTTAGGGGCTTTCCGCCCAGATGTTATATTCCGGCAGGAAAATCATCTAAAGAGCAACTGCAAAAAAATCTCAATTCCTAAAAAAATATGAGAAATTATTTGTTTCCTCTGCAGGTCTGGCGGTAAGGGGGGGCTGGCAAGCTTTTTGGTGAAGGGGCTCAACTGGCAGGTCTGTGATGTTATTAGAGACCTCCAGGGTAGGTGGTATGGTTGAAGGTTCAAGTTAATGGTGCTCCACTCTGGTTAATTACTTTGGCTCTCATTACAACCCTGGTGGTCGGTGATTAAGCAGCAGTAATACCGCCAACAGGATGGCAGTAAACACCGCCAAATTATGACCATGGCGCAAACAGCTCAGACAGCCACTTTAACTCACCGACCGCCGGACGGAATAAACCGGCACCACGGTGGTAGCCGCCTACAGCCGGGCGGAAGTCAATGTTCCTCCCACTGTATTATGACACATCAATCTGCCACCTTTTCCAGGGCGGTACCAACGACATCAAAAGCCTGGTGGAATCACTGCACAGAAGGGAAACGACTCACCTGTGGAGACTCTGGGAAGAACCACGCCACCATGGAGCCTGAGCTGCATATCTTCTCAATGCTCTTCTACGTCCTGCTCCACCACGAACATCAACGCCGGTGAAGACGACCACGGTGAGTACTGCCACCTAGCACACAGGGGAGGGAGAGAGGAAAAAGGGAGTGACACACACACACGCAACATCCCCACCCCCAACACCATACACACAAGCAGATGCAGTAACATAACATATTTTCCCCGTACCCCTCAGGAATAATGCACGGACAACAGCAATAGATCAAAGTGAGTAAGATAAATATACAAAAAATATGTGCATCCAAATCCAAAACTATATACATATTTACAAATGAAGGGACACTGCCCAGTACACAATGTTCGTGGTCCACAGGGCCACAATATAATGTCCAAGGCCCCACTTGCTTCCTGTAACAACACGGAGAGAACACTGCAGGGGCGTCAATTCAAAAATAGGAAGGCACCTCAGGGGGACGCGGAACGGGGGGCACCTCAGCCGGAAGATGGAACAAATCCACTGGTCCCGGAGGGGGCAACATGCGCTGTGTTTGCTCCTGGGGAGTGCAAGGCCACATTCTCTCAAGTGGGTGACTTGCCCACATGCTCTGGAGGAGGCAACATGCCCTGTGCTTGGTCCTGGGGAGTGCAAGGCCACAGTCTCTCAAATGGGTGACTTGCCCACATGCTCCGGAGGGGGAAACATGCCCTGTGCTTGGTCCTAGCGAGTGCAAGGCCTCAGTCTCTTGAGTGGGTGACTTGCCCACATGCTCTGGAGGGGGCAACAGGCCCTGTGCTCTTGATCCTGGGGATGCTGGGGTTGGTGGGTGGCTTATCCACTGGTTCTGGAGGAGGCACCGTGCCCTGTGATCTTCATCCTGGGGAGGATGGGGCGAGTGGATGGCATCTCCACTGGTTCTGGAGGGGGTATGGTGCCCTGTGATCTTGTCCTGGGGAGGATGGGGCGAGTGGATGGCATCTCCACTGGTTCTGGAGGAGGCACCATGCCCGGTGATCTTCATCCTGGGGGGGTTGGAGTGAGTGGATGGCTTCTACACTGGTTCTGGAAGGGCATCATGCCCTGTGATATTCATCCTGGGGAGGATGGGGTGAGTGGATGGCTTCTCCACTAGTTCTGGAGAGAGCATTGTGCCCTGTGATGTCGGTCTTGTGGAGTGCAAGGTCACAGTCTCTCAGCTGGGTGTCAATCACACAGGATTTGCAGGGGCAGGCCGCACAACAGCCCATGGATACAGTACTACACACTGTCCTCTGGCGGTGACGGCTACTCAGTGGTGGCAGTGGTGGTGCTGCTGCTGGACGTGGTGGGGGAGGCTCCTGCCCATCCTCAGCAGCCTCGGATGGCTGCCCACTGGTGCTGCTGCTGCTGGTGGTTGTACTGGTGGTGGAGCCGGTGGTGCGGGAAGGCTGCAGCCCATCCCCTGCAGTCTCAGACGGCTGCCCACTGGTGCTGCTACTGCTGGTGTGGTGCTGCTGGAGCTGGTGGTGGGGGGAGGCTCCAGTCCATCCCCTGCAGCCTCGGACAGCTGCTCCACCATGGTTGGTGGTGTCGGCTCCAACTGAGTCGAAGCATCAGGCCCCTTGTCCTTTCTGCCTATTGGTGCAGGCCCCTTGCCCTTCCTGGCAGCAGCTGGGGATTCCTCCTTCCCCTTCCTGGTAGCAGCTGGGGATTCCTCCTTCCCCTTCCTGGTAGCAGCTGGGGATTCCTCCTTGCCCTTCCCTACAGCAGCTGGGAGTGGCACCTATCCCTTCCTTACAGCAGCTGGGGGTGGGACCTTTCCATTCCTTTCAGCAGCTGGGGGTGGCATCTTTCCCTTCCTTTCAGCAGCTGGGGTTGGCACCTTGCCCTTCTTGGCAGCACTTGGGGCAGGCACCCTTTCTGTGTGGCTGCCTAATGCCTGGGATCCTTTCCCACCAGGAGTTGCTGTGGACACAACTGTGCCCGTGGACTGGGTGGCTGAGGTGCTTGCCTGGGTTCTACACACCCTGGCCAGACTTGAAGGAAGGCGGGAGGAGGGGTAAGGAAGAGGTCAAAGGTGGAGAGGAAAAGCTGCTTAGGGACATTGGGGCGGGAAGAGGGAAAAGGTTTGGGAGTGGAGGAATAGGGAGTGGTTGTAGGAGGTGTCTGTCTGCTGTGTTTGGGTGCAGGTGCATGGGCTGGATGCTGTTGTGAGGTGGATGGCTGTTGGGTGTCTGAGAGCTTGCGTTTGTGTACCTTGGGAGCATTGGCACAGACACAGTTGGAGATGACACAGGGGACGTGTGCATGGATGTTGTGGTGGTGTCTGCAGGTGAGGTTTGTGTTCTGATAGGTGTGCTGGTGATAGTGGTAGTGGATGATGGTGTAGTGCATGCAGGTGTAGTGTAGACGCAACTGGGAGGGAGGTGGAGGAGGAGGAATAATGGGACACAGTGAAGGCAGTGGATGTTGGTACGTCTGTATATGGATGGTGTTTGTGTGAGTGCCCGTGGGATGATGTGTGGGGCTTGTGTTTGCCTGTGCCACTCTTGTGTGTTGTCCTGTGTGCATGCACGCGTGCCTGTGTGCTTGGGATAGGTTGGGATTGTTGGGATTGTGGGGAATGGGACTGGGTAGAGGAAGTTGGAGGGGGGAGGGTGGAAACAGGGACAATGGCTGCCATCAGAGAGGAAGCCAGAGCCTGGATTGATCTCTGTTGGGCCACCAAGCCAGTGTGAATGCCCTCCAGAAATGCATTGGTCTGTTGCATTTGGCCTGCCAGCCCCTGGATGCCATTCACAATGGTTGACTGCCTAACAGAGATGGATCTCAGGAGGTCAATAGCCTCCTCACTCAGGGCAGCAGGGCTCACTGGGGCAGGCCCTGAGGTTCCTGGGACAAAGGAGATGCCCACCCTCCTGGGTGAGCGGGCACAGGCAACTCACTGAGGGGCTGCTGAGAGGGCGATGCTGGTACGGGGGTGGCAGCTGTACCTGTAGCTGGGGTGGGCACAGAGGTGTCCGCCACCACCAGGGAGCTTCCAGCAGAGGAGGTATCTGTGTCCGAACTGTCACCTCTTGTCTCCGCCGTGGTGCTCCCCTCGCCCTCTGTCCGACTGGTGCCCTCACCGTTGGTGGACTCTGCCTCCTGGGTCCTGTGGGATGCAGCTCCCTCCGTCGCAGGTGCCACTGCTCCTCCACCAGATGGTGCTAATGCGCATAAGGACAGGGTGACAAAACAAAAAGGGGGGATAGACAAAGGATACATTTGGTCGTTTGCTGCACTAACACCACCGTTGGTGTACACAACACACTCACACACAGGGTACAGCCCTACGCACTAGGCAAAGCACTACCAGTAACAATGCTATTCCCCAGGTCATGGGGAGGGACACATACCACCAACTGCAGCATACCTGGGACCCACATAGCCCTGCCCAGTAGTGGATGCCTGCTAGCCAGGTTGAAGGAAATTCAAATCAGAACCCTGCCCAACATGAAACCTACTCTGCAATGTCAGGCCTGGCCTACGGGCACTCACAGGCACACATCCCCCACACGGATACCCCCCCCACCAGGCGTAGTAGTGATGATGGGCACTGTACTCACCCCCTTGTGGCTGCTGTGATGCCCCCAAGCGTCCATCCAGCACCGAATAGGCCACCACCAGTATGCGGGTCATCAGGGGGGTCAGGATTCGACAGGCACCCCTTCCTCGTTGGGAGGCCATCCCCAGCTGGGCCTCCGCTGTCTTCTGTGCCCAGCGTCTCAGGTCCTCCCACCATTTCCGACAGTGGGTGCTCCGCCTGCCGTAGGCCCCCAGGGTCCGCACGTCCTTGGCGATGGCACACCACAAACCCTTCTTTTGATGGGTGCTGACCTGCAGAGGAAATATACACAGGGAAAGGTATTAGTTAGACCGTCCTGCCTGTTACACTCGTAGCCCACCATACCCCTTCCCATTCCCCTTACTTACAGACATGGCCCAGCATAAATGCTGCACGCTGCCCAGGGCCCATCCAACAACCTCCCCAACATAAGGCCTTCACACACAGCACTCCATGCATTCATGCTACATGCATCGTGCTCACAGTGTTCTCACCTGTTGGTCTGGAGGCCCATACAGCAGTCTGTACTGGGGTAGGACCCCATCCACCAGTCTCTCCAACTCTGCTGAGGTGAAAGCAGGGGCCCTTTCCCCAGTTACATGAGCTCTGGTAGGTTCCAGACACAGGTCACAGCAGCACATGCAGTGTAGGTCCTCTCCTGTTGAAGGTCAGGTAGAAAGTGAGTTTACAGATAGTAAATGGTGGAGACATCCGCGGTGATGCATGCCATCGCCACGGGTGTACATCACCATTGGCCACTGTACCCCATAGGGCCCAATGATAACCAATGAGGAGTTGCATGGCTGTTCCTGACCGCCTCCCACAAAGGCGCACAAAGTCAGCGGAATTACCTCACTTCCACCTGTCCCTCCACACAGGACAGGCAGACGCCATTTCAGGGGGGGGGCAGCCTAAGGATCAGAAATGCATCACAGTTCACAGTTGTACATTCAGGACATATGCCAGTAATAAATTATAAAAATTACATCATGCATTGAACTGTAGTGGTTACAATGTACAGATAATGACCGGCTCCTTTCTCATTAGCCCCACAGTAACCGCTGCAGATGAACAGGAGATGGAGACACCCCCCTGTGTACAGACCCCTGGTGGACTCGCAACAATGGAGGACAGGCACATTATCCTCACCTATAGACTTGACAGGGCCACAATCACAGAGCTGTGTGCCCAATTGGAGCCTGACCCAATATCTGCTATCCGTCACCCCACTGGGATCCCCCCTTGTGCAAGTCCTATCTGTGCTCCATTTCTTGGCAACTGGTTCTTTCCAAGTGACAGTGGGCTTGGCAGCAGGAATGTCACAGCCAATGTTTTCAATCGTGCTGACCAGAGTGTTATCTGCCCTGATTAAATACATGTGCAACTACATTGTTTTCCCCCAGGTGGAGGATTTGGCCACAGTGAAGGCTGACTTCTATGCAATGGGACATATCCCCAACATTATTGGGGCTATTGATGGAACACATATAGCATTTGCCCCCCTCCGGCAAAATGAACCAGTCTTCAGAAATCAAAAAGGTTTTCACTAGATGAATGTGCCGATGGCAAGTTTGACAGACCAGTACATCTCCTGTGTCAATGCTAAGTATCCTGGGTCAGTGCATGATGCTTTTATCCTGAGGAATAGCAGCATGCCAAATGTGATGGGCCAGTTCCAGAGGCACAGGGTGTGGATAATAGGTGAGCCCTGGTTCCCACCCAGTGGATGTTGGTGTATGAGTATTGTGTGGGCCATAAGGGTTAGTGTGTGGTTAACAGTTGTCCCTCGATATTTGCAGGTGACTCTGGTTATCTCAACCTCTCATGGCTACTGACCCCTGTGAGGAATGCCAGGACAAGGGCAGAGGAACGTTGCAATGAGGCACATGGGCGAACAAGAAGGATAATTTAATGTACATTTGGCCTCCTGAAGGTGAGGTTTTGGTGCCTCCATCTATCAGGTGGATCCCTGTGCTATTGACCCAAGAATGTCTGCCAGATCATCGTGGCATGCTGTATGTTGCACAATCTTGCCTTGAGACGCCATGTGCCTTTTCGCAGGATGAGGAGGCTGGAGATGGCCGTGTGGCAGCAGTGGACCCTGTGGACAGTGAAGATGAGGAGGCAGAGAATGAAGAACAAAACTGCAGTGATACGTCAATACTTCCAATGTGACACATTGACAGTTTAATGTTTGACATTGTCACTGGCAGGCTGTGACTTCCTACTTCTATGGCCACTCACTGTACCCTATGGCATGTCTATTTGCAGATATTGGTGCCTCACTATCGCTCCTGGTGTGTTCACTGCAGCCAACTACAGGTCTTTCCTTTGTATACATTACTGTACAGTTGAATTACAATGTTTACACCTTGTTAAACAAATACATGCTTAAATCATTTGACATACTCCATACTTGTATTTTTTCAAAGTGTGTTTAATGCAGTGCTCTGAAGAAAAGTGGGAAGTGCAATGGGCTGGGTTGATGATGGAGGAAAGTCCAGGGTAGAGTCCATTCTATTTGTGCACAGGTGCATTGTCCACGGGGGCATAAGAAGGAGAGCAATGGCAGTTCAAGGTGGACAGGGTGACAGAGTGGGACACAAGGGTGACAATCAGGAGAGTCTTGTTTCCTGGCGGGGGTCTTGGCAATAGTCTCTGGCTTCTGCCTGGATCGCTGGGAACGTTTGCGGGGTGGTTCTCCTTCTGCAGGGGGATGGGTGCTGGTGGCCTGTTGGTCCTGTGGCAGGGCCTCCTGTCCACTAGCGGCAGCGGAGGTGGAGAGCTGTTCAATAGCCTGGCTAGTAGCAGAGGCCCGCTGGTGTGACACTGTCTCTTTCATAATGTTGGCCATGTCTGCCAGCACCCCTGCAATGGAGACCAGGGTGGTGTTAATGGACTTCAAGTCCTCCCTGATCCCAAGGTACTTCCCTCCTGCAGCCGCATGTTCTTCTGCAACTTGTCCATGATCTGGCCCTGCCTGGGAATGTTGGTATGCTCCCAGGATCGCGGTGAGTGACTCCTGGAGAGTTGGTTACCTGGGCCTGTCCTCCCCCTGGCGCACAGCAGTCCTCTCAGCTTCCCTGTTGCCCTGTGCCTCTGTCCCCTGAACCGTGTGCCCACTGCCCAGGTCCCTGATTGTCCTGGGTTTGTGGGGTGCCCAGGGATCCCTGTAGAGGTAGACATACTGCTGATTGATGTGTCCTGGGAACAGAGGTTTAGACCCTCTGGGTGGGTGCTGTGGTGGTGTTTCTTGAGGGGGGAGGCTCTGTGTGGCGTGTGACTGGGCTTGGGTAACCGTCTGTCCAGAGGTCCCTGATGGGCCAGGTTGGTCATCAGGCAAGCAGAGCTGCTGTCATCACTGTGGGCCTCTTCTGTCGGGGGACTGGATGTTGCTGGCACCTCTTCTCCGGTAACATTGGCAGGGATACCTGTGGGGATGTAAATGCAGTGTTAGTGTGTAGGGTGATATGTTGGGGTGTGTGTTGTGAAGTGCATGGGTGGTGTATAGATGATGGTGGTATGTGGCTCTTGATGTGTGGGTGCTCTTGCTGTCTCTCTCTGTTGGCAATGGTTTGTATTTGTAAAGGGTTGTGGGTGATGTGGGTGTGTGTTTTATAGTGGTGTGGGTGTGGTGCTTGCAGTTTGAATTGTCCAATGTGGTGGTGTTTTGTTTGAGTGTGTGTATTTTGAGTGTGGCGGTATGTACCACCAATGGTTTACCGTCGTTGAATGTCTGCTGTGGTGATTCATGGATCATAATGTGATGGGCGTTGTTCTGTTGGCGTAACGGTGTGGGTTTGGATACCGCCAGCTTATCACTGACCTTGGTGAGGCGGAGTTGTGTCTGTGGCTGTATAGTGACGGATTGATATGTGTGTCATAATATGGTAAGCAGATAACCGTCACCGCCATGGTATGTTGGTCGCAGTCAGCATGGCGGTAAGTGGGATTTACCGCCAATGTCATAATGAGGGCCAATGTGTCCGATGATACAGATGCATTGTCACAGATTTAGAAGATTGCTATGGGAGCTGTTAGGCTTCTGATTTTGGGAGGAGACTTCAATTTTAGTCAGGATTTAACTTTGGACACCTCAAACAAATTGAAATGCAACTTAAACTAGATACCAACAAAGTCATAGATGTAATTAAGCATGATTTTGCTCTATTGGATCCATGTAGGTCTGATCATCCCAGTATCATCCAATTTACTTGTTTTTCACGATGATACCATGTTGCTTCCCGCATCAACTTTTTTTGGGTCTCTCGATGTAATGAGAGGCTCGATTCTGACACCTGGGCCATTTCTTTCTCTGATCACTCAGTGATCTTAATTGTTCATAAGGCTTGACAATATAAGAAGTGTAAAAAGCAAATTGCCCTGCTCCAAGCGGCTGCAGACTTGGCTTTACGGGACAGTTCCGGAATTAGCTGGTCTCTCTCTACAGATGGGAATCTTGCAAAAGCTAAGTATAAGCTGCAGGAATTTTTCACCTTAGAGGAAATAGAGAGCTCAAGGGCATACCAACAGAGATTGTATGAAGAGAGTCAGCAAATTTGTAGATTATTGGCCTCGTCTACTCGGGCAAGGGAGGAAGCATCAGTGGTGAATTGTTTCTTCAGCACTACAAAGCACTGTATGAGTCCGGATATCAGAGTACGCAACTTCAGCTATTAGATTATTTTCAACCAATTAGTGTGAGAAAGTAGCCTCTTTCTAGCCTTGTTACCCCCACTTTTGGCCTGTTTGTGAGTGTATGTCAGGGTGTTTTCACTGTCTCACTGGGATCCTGCTAGCCAGGGCCCAGTGCTCATAGTGAAAACCCTATGTTTTCAGTATGTTTGTTATGTGTCACTGGGACCCTGCTAGTCAGGACCCCAGTGCTCATAAGTTTGTGGCCTATATGTATGTGTTCCCTGTGTGGTGCCTAACTGTCTCACTGAGGCTCTGCTAACCAGAACCTCAGTGGTTATGCTCTCTCATTTCTTTCAAATTGTCACTAACAGGCTAGTGACCAATTTTACCAATTTACATTGACTTACTGGAACACCCTTATAATTCCCTAGTATATGGTACTGAGGTACCCAGGGTATTGGGGTTCCAGGAGATCCCTATGGGCTGCAGCATTTCTTTTGCCACCCATAGGGAGCTCTGACAATTCTTACACAGGCCTGCCACTGCAGCCTGAGTGAAATAATGCACACATTATTTCACAGCCATTTTCACTGCACTTAAGTAACTTATAAGTCACCTATATGTCTAACCTTTACCTGGTAAAGGTTAGGTGCAAAGTTACTTAGTGTGAGGGCACCCTGGCACTAGCCAAGTTGCCCCCACATTGTTCAGAGCCAATTCCCTGAACTTTGTGAGTGCGGGGACACCATTACACGCGTGCACTACATATAGGTCACTACCTATATGTAGCTTCACAATGGTAACTCCGAATATGGCCATGTAACATGTCTAAGATCATGGAATTGCCCCCTCTATGCCATCCTGGCATTATTGGTACAATTCCATGATCCCAGTGGTCTGTAGCACAGACCCTGGTACTGCCAAACTGCCTTTTCTGGGGTTTCACTGCAGCTGCTGCTGCTGCCAAGCCCTCAGACAGGTTTCTGCCCCCCTGGGGTCAAGCCAGGCTTGTCCCAGGATGGCAGAACAAAGGACTTCCTCTGAGAGAGGGTGTTACACCCTCTCCCTTTGGAAAATGGTGTGAAGGCAGGGGAGGGGTAGCCTCCCCCAGCCTCTGGAAATGCTTTCATGGGCACAGATGTGCCCAATTCTGCATAAGCCAGTCTACACCGGTTCAGGGACCCCTTAGCCCCTGCTCTGGCGCGAAACTGGACAAAGGAAAGGGGAGTGACCACTCCCCTGACCTGCACCTCCCCTGGGAGGTGTCCAGAGCTCCTCCAGTGTGCTCCAGACCTCTGCCATCTTGGAAACAGAGGTGCTGCTGGCACACTGGACTGCTCTGAGTGGCCAGTGCCACCAGGGGACGTCAGAGACTCCTTCTGATAGGCTCCTTCAGGTGTTAGTAGCCTATCCTCTCTCCTAGGTAGCCAAACCCTCTTTTCTGGCTATTTAGGGTCTCTGTCTCTGGGGAAACTTTAGATAACGAATGCAAGAGCTCATCAGAGTTCCTCTGCATCTCTCTCTTCACCTTCTGCCAAGGAATCGACTGCTGACCGCGCTGGAAGCCTGCAAAACTGCAACATAGTAGCAAAGACGACTACTGCAACTCTGTAACGCTGATCCTGCCGCCTTCTCGACTGTTTTCCTGGTGGTGCATGCTGTGGGGGTAGTGTAGGAAGTTGGCTCTGTATGTGCTATTTCAAAGTAAGGAATAGCATGCACAGAGTCCAAGGGTTCCCCTTAGAGGTAAAATAGTGGTAAAAAGAGATAATACTAATGCTCTATTTTGTGGTAGTGTGGTCGAGCAGTAGGCTTATCCAAGGAGTAGTGTTAAGCATTTGTTGTACATACACATAGACAATAAATGAGGTACACACACTCAGAGACAAATCCAGCCAATAGGTTTTGTTATAGAAAAATATCTTTTCTTAGTTTATTTTAAGAACCACAGGTTCAAATTTCACATGTAATAGCTTGTTTGGAAGGTATTGCAGGTAAGTACTCTAGGAACTTTGAATCATTACATTAGCATGAATACTTTTGTCATAAAACACAATAAGCTGTTTTAAAAGTGGACACAGTGCAATTTTCACAGTTCCTGGGGGAGGTAAGTTATTGTTAGTTTTCACAGGTAAGTAAGTCACTTACAGTTCTCAGTTTTTGGTCCAAGGTAGCCCACCGTT
Source organism: Pleurodeles waltl (assembly GCF_031143425.1). NCBI lineage: Eukaryota > Metazoa > Chordata > Amphibia > Caudata > Salamandridae > Pleurodeles > Pleurodeles waltl. The sequence goes on along the minus strand of NW_027150097.1, from coordinate 10,602,161 downwards.
GGGGGTTCAGAGCAACCCCAAAGTTATCACACCAGCAGCTCAGGGCCGGTCAGGTGCAAAGGTCAAAGAGGTGCCCAAAACACATAGGCTATAATGGAGAGAAGGGGGTGCCCCGGTTCCAGTCTGCCAGCAGGTAAGTACCCGCGTCTTCGGAGGGCAGACCAGGGGGGTTTTGTAGGGCACCGGGGGGGACACAAAGTAGCACAGAAAGTACACCCTCAGCAGTGCGGGGGCGGCCGGGTGCAGTGTGCAAACACGCGTCGGGTTTCCTTCAGGTTTCAATGGGAGACCAAGGGGTCTCTTCAGCGATGCAGGCAGGCAAGGGGGGGGGGCTCCTCGGGGTAGCCACCACCTGGGCAAGGGAGAGGGCCTCCTGGGGGTCACTCCTGCACAGAAGTTCCGTTTCTTTAGGGGCTGGGGGCTGCGGGTGCAGGGCCTTTTCCAGCCGTCGGGAAATGGAGTTCAGACAGTCGCGGTCAGGGGGAGCCTGGGGATTCCCTCTGCAGGCGTCGCTGTGGGGGCTCAGGGGGGACAACTTTGGTTACTCACAGTCGTAGAGTTGCCGGAGGGTCCTCCCTGAGTTGGTTGTTCTCCACCAGTCGAGTCGGGGTCGCCGGGTGCAGTGTTGCAAGTCTCACGCTTCTTGCGGGGAATTGCAGGGGTCTTTAAATCTGCTCCTTGTAACAAAGTTGCAGTTCTTTTGGAGCAGTGCCGCTGTCCTCGGGAGTTTCTTGTCTTTTTCGAAGCAGGGCAGTCCTCAGAGGATTCAGAGGTCGCTGGTCCCTTGGAAAGCGTCACTGGAGCAGTTTCTTTGGAAGGCAGGAGACAGGCCGGTAAGTCTGGGGCCAAGGCAGTTGGTGTCTTCTGGTCTTCCTCTGCAGGGGTCTTTCAGCTCGGCAGTCCTTCTTCTTGTAGTTGCAGGAATCTAAATCTTTAGGTTCAGGGAAGCCCTTAAATACTAAATTTAAGGGCGTGTTTAGGTCTGGGGGGTTAGTAGCCAATGGCTACTAGCCCTGAGGGTGGGTACACCCTCTTTGTGCCTCCTCCCAAGGGGAGGGGGTCACATTCCTATCCCTATTGGGGGAATCCTCCTTCTACAAGATGGAGGATTTCTAAAAGTCAGAGTCACCTCAGCTCAGGACACCGTAGGGGCTGTCCTGACTGGCCAGTGACTCCTCCTTGTTTTTCTCATTATCTCTCCTTGACTTGCCGCCAAAAGTGGGGGCTGGGTCCAGGAGGCGGGCATCTCCACTAGCTGGAGTGCCCTGGGGCATTGTAACACGAAGCTTGAGCCTTTGAAGCTCACTGCTAGGTGTTACAGTTCCTGCAGGGGGGAGGTGTGAAGCACCTCCACCCAGAGCAGGCTTTGTTTCTGTCCTCAGAGAGCACAAAGGCTCTCACCGCATGAGGTCAGACACTCGCCTCTCAGCAGCAGGCTGGCACAGACCAGTCAGTCCTGCAATGAACAATTGGGTAAAATACAGGGGGTATCTCTAAGATGCCCTCTGTGTGCATTTTTTAATAAATCCAACACTGGCATCAGTGTGGGTTTATTATTCTGAGAAGTTTGATACTAAACTTCCCAGTATTCAGTGTAGCCATTATGGAGCTGTGGAGTTCGTTCTTGACAGACTCCCAGCCCATATACTCTTATGGCTACCCTGTACTTACAATGTCTAAGGTTTTGCTTAGACACTGTAGGGGCATAGTGCTCATGCACATATGCCCTCACCTGTGGTATAGTGCACCCTGCCTTAGGGCTGTAAGGCCTACTAGAGGGGTGACTTACCTATGCCACAGGCAGTGGGAGGTTGGCATGGCACCCTGAGGGGAGTGCCATGTCGACTTACTCATTTTCTCCCATCAGCACACACAAGCTGGCAAGCAGTGTGTCTGTGCTGAGTGAGGGGTCCCTAGGGTGGCATAAGACATGCTGCAGCCCTTAGAGACCTTCCCTGGCATCAGGGCCCTTGGTACCAGAGGTACCAGATACAAGGCACTTACATAGGTGCCAGGGTTGTGCCAATTGTGGAAACAATGGTACATTTTAGGTGAAAGAACACTGGTGGTGGGGCCTGGTTAGCAGGGTCCCAGCACACTTCTCAGTCAAGTCAGCATCAGTAGCAGGCAAAAAGTGGGGGGTAACTGCAACAGGAAGCCATTTCTTTACAGGTAGTCTGCCTCCTCTCTGCACTAGAAGCTCCGAAGAAATCTCCCGTGGGTCGACGGAATCTTCCCCCTGCTACCGCAGGCACCAAAAAGCTGCATTACCAGTCCCTTGGGTCTCCTCTCAGCACGATGAGCGAGGTCCCTTGAATCGAGCAACTCTGTCGCAGTGACTCCCACAGTCCAGTGACTCTTCAGTCCAAGTTTGGTGGAGGTAAGTCCTTGCCTCCCCACGCCAGACTGCATTGTTGGAAACCGCAACTTTTGCAACTACTCCGGCTTCCGTTCACTTCCGGCAGAAATCCTTTGTGCACAGCCAAGCCTGGGTCCACGGCACTCTAACCTGCATTGCACGACTTTCTAAGTTGGTCTCCGGCGACGTGAGACTCCTTTGTGCAACTTCGGCAAGCACCATTTCACGCATCCTTGTAGTGCCTGTTTTGGGCACTTTCCCGGGTGCTACCTGCTGTTGAGAGGGCTCCTTGTCTTGTTTGATGTCCCCTCTCTCTCCTGGTCCAATTTGCAACCTCCTGGTCCCTCCTGGGCCGCAGCAGCGTCCAAAAACTTTAACCGCACGATTTGCAGCTAGCAAGGCTTGTTGGCGTTCTTTTGGCAAGAAAACACTTCTGCACGACTCTACACGGCAAGAGGGATCCGTCCACCAAAGGGGAAGTCTCTACCTCTTTTCGTTCCTGCAGAAACCGCAGCTTCTTCTGTCCAGTAGAAGCTTCTTTGCACCCACAGCTGGCATTTCCTGGGCATTTGCCCATCTCCGACTTGCTTGTGACTTTTGGACTTGGTCCCCTTGTTCCACAGGTACCCTAGATTGGAAATCCACAGTTGTTGCATTGTTGGTTTGTGTCTTTCCTGCATTACTCCTCTATCACGACTTCTTTGTCTTTTGGGGAACTTTAGTGCACTTTGCACTCACTTTTCAGGGTCTTGGGGAGGGCTAATTTTCTACCTCTCACTATTTTCTAATAGTCCCAGCGACCCTCTACAAGGTCACATAGGTTTGGGGTCCATTTGTGGTTCGCATTCCACTTTTGGAGTATATGGTTTGTGTTGCCCCTAACCCTATGTGTCCCCATTGCATCCTATTGTAACTATACATTGTTTGCACTGTTTTCTAAGACTATACTGCATATTTTTGGTATTGTGTACATATAATTTGTGTATAATTGCTATCCTCATACTGAGGGTACTCACTGAGATACTTTGGCATATTGTCATAAAAATAAAGTACCTTTATTTTTAGTATATCTGTGTATTGTGTTTTCTTATGATATTGTGCAAGTGACACTAGTGGTACTGTAGTAGCTTCACACGTCTCCTAGTTCAGCCTAAGCTGCTCTGCTAAGCTACCATTATCTATCAGCCTAAGCTGCTAGACACCCTATACACTAATAAGGGATAACTGGGCCTGGTGCAAGGTGCAAGTACCCCTTGGTACTCACTACAAGCCAGTCCAGCCTCCTACATTGGTTGTGCAGCGGTGGGATAAGTGCTTTGAGACTACTTACCACTCTTGTCATTGTACTTTTCATAAGAGAAAAATATACAAAACAAGTTCAGTGTGTGTACACATAACTAAAAAGTTTTGCATTTCCTCTTTTCACTCTTTTCTAAAGTGCTGAAAAGTACTTCTAAACTTTCTAAAAAGTTCTAAAAAAGTTTTAAAAGTTTTTTTCTGTCTTTCTAAAAAGTTCTGAAAACTTTTTTTCTCTTTTTCTATCACTTTAACTCTCTCTAAAAATGTCTGGCACAGGCCAAAATGTTGACCTGTCCAAGATTGCATATGATCACCTTAGCTGGAAAGGAGCAAGGAGTCTCTGTGTAGAGAGAGGTTTGAGTGTAGGGAAGAATCCTTCTTTGGAATTGTTGCTTAATATGCTTAGAGAACAAGATAAGGCCTTAGGGGCCACATCTGTTGAAAAAGTAGCAAATATTTCCCAATCTGATCCAGGGACTCCCCCAGGAAAAGATTCAGGAAAGAAACTTCCTAGCCTGCCCATTACTAGACAGTCTAGCATAGTTGGTACAGATGTTCAATCACACCATACAGATGGTGTGCTCTCACATTATACTGTTAGCCAAGCTGTTAGGGTGCCTTCTGTAAGGGACAGGTCTCCTTCTGTCCATTCTCACCATACTTCTGTGTCTAGGAATGTCCCTCCCACCCACCCTGAAGACAGATTGTTAGAAAGGGAGCTCAATAGATTGAGAGTGGAACAAACCAGACTGAAGCTCAAGAAGCAACAGCTGGATTTGGATAGACAGACCTTAGAAGTAGAGAAGGAGAGACAGAAATTGGGTTTAGAAACCCATGGTGGCAGCAGCAGTATTCCCCATAGTCATCCTGCAAGAGAGCATGATTCAAGGAATCTGCACAAGATAGTTCCCCCTTATAAGGAGGGGGATGACATTAACAAGTGGTTTGCTGCACTTGAGAGGGCCTGTGTTGTACAGGATGTCCCTCAAAGGCAGTGGGCTGCTATCCTATGGCTATCATTTAGTGGAAAAGGTAGGGATAGGCTCCTTACTGTGAAAGAAAGTGATGCCAATAATTTTACAGTTCTTAAGAATGCACTCCTGGGTGGTTATGGCTTAACCACTGAACAATACAGGATAAAGTTCAGAGAGACCAAAAAGGAGTCTTCACAAGACTGGGTTGATTTCATTGACCATTCAGTGAAGGCCTTGGAGGGGTGGTTACATGGCAGTAAAGTTACTGATTATGACAGCCTGTATAACTTGATCCTGAGAGAGCATATTCTTAATAATTGTGTGTCTGATTTGTTGCACCAGTACTTGGTGGACTCTGATCTGACCTCTCCCCAAGAATTGGGAAAGAAGGCAGACAAATGGGTCAGAACAAGGGTGAACAGAAAAGTTCATACAGGGGGTGACAAAGATGGCAATAAGAAGAAAGATGGTGAACAATCTCAAGATAAGCATGGGGATAAGGGTAAAACCAAAGAACCCACTTCAAATCTTAAACACTCTTCAGGGGGTGGGGATAAAACAAATTCTTCCTCTTCTTCTCAACATACACAATTTAAAAAGCCTTGGTGCTTTGTGTGTAAAAACAGAGGCCATAGGCCAGGGGTAAGTCCTGTCCAGGTAAACCCCCTGAGCCTGCCACCACTAATACATCAAGCTCTAGTGCCCCTAGCAGTAGTGGTACTAGTGGTGGGACTGCTGGCAACAGTCAAGTTAAGGGTGTAGTTGGGTTCACTTATGGGTCCATAGTAGAAACTGGGGTAGTCACTCCCAAGACAGTTTCTGTCACACCTAGTGGCATTGGCCTTGCCACACTGGCTGCTTGTCCCCTTACAATGGATAAGTACAGGCAGACAGTTTCAATAAATGGTGTTGAGGCCTTGGCCTACAGGGACACAGGTGCCAGTATCACTTTGGTGACTGAAAACCTAGTGCATCCTGAACAACACATCATTGGACAACAGTATAAGATTATTGATGTCCATAACTCCACTAAGTGTCTTCCCTTAGCTATAATTCAGTTTAGTTGGGGTGGAGTTACTGGTCCTAAGCAGGTGGTGGTATCACCTAGCTTACCTGTAGACTGTCTCTTAGGTAATGACCTCGAGGCCTCAGGTTGGGCTGATGTAGAGTTTTATGCCCATGCAGCCATGCTGGGCATCCCTGAGGAATTGTTCCCTCTCATTTCTACTGAAATGAAAAAGCAAAGGAGAGAAGGCCTGAAAACTCAGGATCCCTCTCCAACAACAGGTAAAAGGGGTATCACAGTATCCCCTAACCACCCTACCATTCAGGATACCATTCCTGTGGTGGGAGAAACCTCTCCTGGGGTGGCACCTGTTCCAAGGGAATCGTCAGTTGGCAAAACTGTACTCCCTGAGGTAGAAGTACCTCTCTGTGGGATAACTAACATTGGTGACAAAAAGAGCACCATTTTAGTTAACATGGAGCATCCCTCCAACCCTCCCAGAGAAACTTTGGTGCAGAAACCCTGCAATGCCTCACAACACTTAGGACAGCATCCCTGCCCTAGTGTGGAGCTCATAGGACAGCATCCCTGCCCTGCTCCAACTCAAAAGAAACAGCATCCCTGTTCTCTCTTCCAGCCATATGGACAACGTTTTTGCTCAGCTATGGCTTTTCTGAGACAGCATCCCTGTCTGGCATTTCCATCACTACAAATAGATTCAGTGGACAATTCCCACTGCTCTAAACTAAAACTTACTGATAGAAACTCTGAAAATACATCTTCCCATTGTTGCTTAGCTAAAAAACTTCAAACAGGGTGGTTTACATCCCCACAGGGAAGTAACCATATAGTGGATGATAAAGGGAGTAACCAGTCTATTGCAGAGCTACTCTCTACTTATCACCACTTAGACAATAAAGTCTCAACTGGCCAAGGTTAGCCTTATTGTCCTTCGTTTGGGGAGGGGTTGTGTGAGAAAGTAACCTCTTTCTAGCCTTGTTACCCCCACTTTTGGCCTGTTTGTGAGTGTATGTCAGGGTGTTTTCACTGTCTCACTGGGATCCTGCTAGCCAGGGCCCAGTGCTCATAGTGAAAACCCTATGTTTTCAGTATGTTTGTTATGTGTCACTGGGACCCTGCTAGTCAGGACCCCAGTGCTCATAAGTTTGTGGCCTATATGTATGTGTTCCCTGTGTGGTGCCTAACTGTCTCACTGAGGCTCTGCTAACCAGAACCTCAGTGGTTATGCTCTCTCATTTCTTTCAAATTGTCACTAACAGGCTAGTGACCAATTTTACCAATTTACATTGGCTTACTGTGTAGTGCTTTCCTCTTATTTAGTTTCTAAGCACTAACATAACACAACAGAAATGCACTTCTGAGGTCAAAGAAGACTTTTATTGTTATTTTATTCTTCCCCAACCACAATGTTTATGAATGAATGACGAATTAGTAGCTTTCAAGTCCGCGTTAATCAAACAAAATATATCAGTTTGCAATATACACAGCAGGTTATATTTATAAGATATTGAATGCAAAGCAAAACAAATACTTCACCGTGTAGGAACTATTTACAGCTACATCTTTCTAAGGTCTGCAAGCTGATGACCCCTGTCAGCCGCGAGAAAGAGTGTCATCTACCCACACGGGATGCTGGCAGCTGGCGCCAAGCTCCAGCACGAGGTCCGGCAGATTCGAATCTGACTCTCTGCAGCCCGTTACATTCGTTACAAAGGTGTGCCCCCTCCTCTCAGACCTGGGAAACTGAGCAAACCTTTTGGAAACTGGCCAGGTCTCCAAGACTACTCCTGTTCCCAAGCTCAAGTGAAGAGAAACGACGCCCATGTACTCTCTCTTATCAGGTCTAGTCTACTGTGAGAGCAAAACATCTTGGTTATCTGGTGCAAAAACACAGCTTGGAAAAATACAGAACTCCACGTTAAAGGCAATGGGCAGCTAACCTAAATATCAAATGCAATGTCATGTTAAAGGCAATAGGCAGCTAACCTAAATATCAAATGCAATGTCTAGTGTCATGTCAAAGCCAATAGGCATCTAAGCTGAATACAAAATACAATGTCTTATATCATGTCAAAGCCCATAGGCAGCTGAGCTGAATACAAAATGCAATGTATAATATCATGTCAAAGCCAAAAGGCAGCGGAGCTGAATACAAAGTGTAATGTATAATATCATGTCAAAGCCAATAGGCAGTTAAGCTGAATACAAAATGTAATATATGATATCATGTCAAAGCCAATAGGCAGAATATCTAATAGCATGTCAAAGTCAATAGGCAGCTAAATTGAATACATCATGTCAAAGTCAATAGGCATGCAATGTCAAAGCCAATAGGCGGCTAGACTGGATACAGCATGTCAAAGCCAATAGGCAGAATACAGAATGTAATGGCTAATGCAATGTCAAAGCCCATAGGCGGCTCAACTGACTAATGCAATGTCAAAGCCCATAGGCGGCTAAACTGAATACAGAAAGTAATGGCTAATGCCATGTCAAAGCCAATAGGCGGCTCAACTGAACAAAACATACCATGTGCTACTGGTGAACATTGAGCAACTAATATGCGCAGTGGTGAAACACAAAGTCATTGGTCAAAACAAAACTTTATCAAATGGCAGGACATTCCGCCCTTTGACCAATGAATTTTTGTTTCACATATCTCATATTTCAAAAAAAAAAAAAAAAAAAAAAAAACATCAGCACAAAAAAAACATTATGATCAAAGCAATCCCCGTAAAGCAATAGAAGTGAATTAACACATTGATTTCATAACCTTTCACATCAGATACATCTACATAGAAAAGACTGGGCAATTATTTTTTATTTATTTTTTTCTCTGAATGAGTCTCTAATTCAACAGTGTTAGCAATTTGATGTGGCATGAGTTCTGCTCATGTAAAGGTGCACGGTCCACCTGAAAGGTTTTCTGGAAGGTAAGCAAAAGTCAGAGTTCCATACGAGAGGGAAAAAAAAAAAAAACACAGCAAACAAGTTGAACTTGAACTGAAGGCGCAGTTTGCGCAAAATGGATCCATGGTGCTGGCACTTTACTCAGCCAGGTTCAGGTTGGGGATTCGGTCCCTTCCCCGACCCCACACGCACACACCGGAAGGGGGACCACACAGCGCACTCAGGGACAGTGGCGAAACGTGGTCGGATCTGCAAAAGAAACAAGTATGACTTTTCTTGCAAATAACATTTTTCATTTAAACTGCACCCTTCCTCTTTCTTTCCCTGTTTTATAATCAGCAGGACGTTTTTGAGGCCCTTTGTTATATTTTCTGCAGGTTCTGGAGGATCACTTGGGGCTTCAGCCCACACATCAGCACTGAGGTTTTTATCTGCTGCGCCACAGCTTCCCTTTTCTTGCACTGTCAGAAGGGCTGGGGCAGACTCATTCTTTACCAAACCTCCATTCACTGCACTTTTGTCAATTTGGGCCATTATGTCTCCAATTTGTATGAATGAATCAGATTCTTTTCTAGGTATCAGCATAATTTCGATTTTTCCTTGGTAATTTGCAGCAATCACTCTCCCTAAAACCTGATCAATTTGCCATTTCTGTTCTGGTAACTTTCCTCTCCCCAACTGCTCTGTGACTGCTTGCATGACAGATTGCTTTTGTGCGTGCTGCACAGTTTTTATCAAATCTAGGGGAATGTGCATCTCTCTCATCTCTGCCCACCTGTAAGTGGCCTTTTCACATTTCTGGGGCACCCACATAGCTATCCCCACTAAGTCAGGATTCTGGGTGAACACTTCTCTCTCTGAATTTTTCTCATTAACATCTGCAAGGTAATTGAACCAGTTAGGTACAAGCCATGTGGCTAAAACATTATCAAGGAACCAAAAATCAGCATAAAAATGACACATCTCACGTAGCTCTTGCTTTAAAATCTGACACACATTATACAACGCTGTTCCTTCTACTGTGCCAGAAAACAACATTTCAGTCAATGAATCATTAGTAAAACAAACATGCTTTTTATCTTCAGTAGACACGAATTCAAATGGTGCACACAATTTCATTGATAATTCTTTTATCTGTGGTACTCTAGCCCTGTCTTGCAAGTACCAGATCCATTGTATGATTCTAGCTAGGGGCACTATTTTCTTTCCTTGTTCTTGATTTAAATGTACATAAGTATTTCCTTCTTGCACTGCGCAGAAACCTAAAGTCTGCATTATTTCATTTGCCAAATCACAAGCGCGCAGCTGCATATTATTTTTCACAGTGACCATATACAAAAGTGTTAGGATTTCACTCAAATGAGGGCTATTCTTTTTCCAAAAATCAAACAAGCTAATGAAAGTCGGCTCTTGCTCTAAAATCTTTCGTTTTACTTGTGCATTTTGCAACGGTAACTCGTAAATCACATTCTGGTCTCTCTCCTCCGTGTTATCAGTTAAGGAATGCATTTTGGCTGCCAAAAACCCTGGCTCACACGGAAACTCAGTGCAGCTCGGAGCTGTCTTAACCCCCTCATTACTGGAATGGGACAAGAAAGATTCTTCAAAAACAGCCCTTTTATAACTTTCAGTCTTATTTTGAATTATTGTATCCTGGCTAATTTGCTCACGTAAATTCCTATTTTCATGTTCCAACTTCCTACATTTCTCCTGCATTTCTCTGTAAGCAGATAAAGGTATCCAGACCTTTCTGTCATCATTACTTCCAAAACACACTTTTTCTACATATATACAACGGGAATTATTTCTCAAAACAACATCAGGCATTTTAGCTACACATGCATTTTCTTCTGTAATTCCCCAAACAGAAAACAATTCACAGTTTTTCTTAGCACCATCAGGCAGTTCATCAACACATGTATTCTCAGACATGGTCTGCCGTGCTACTGTGATTCTCCAAACAGAAAACAATTTCTGTAATTCTCCAAACAACAAAAAACAATTACACTTTTAAAGTGTGCACTTAGAAATCTACTAACTCGTCAAACCCCTTTAATCACCTCTTAATGACCGACCCCACGACTCCAGGTACCAATTGTAGTGCTTTCCTCTTATTTAGTTTCTAAGCACTAACATAACACAACAGAAATGCACTTCTGAGGTCAAAGAAGACTTTTATTGTTATTTTATTCTTCCCCAACCACAATGTTTATGAATGAATGACGAATTAGTAGCTTTCAAGTCCGCGTTAATCAAACAAAATATATCAGTTTGCAATATACACAGCAGGTTATATTTATAAGATATTGAATGCAAAGCAAAACAAATACTTCACCGTGTAGGAACTATTTACAGCTACATCTTTCTAAGGTCTGCAAGCTGATGATCCCTGTCAGCCGCGAGAAAGAGTGTCATCTACCCACACGGGATGCTGGCAGCTGGCGCCAAGCTCCAGCACGAGGTCCGGCAGATTCGAATCTGACTCTCTGCAGCCTGTTACATTCGTTACAAAGGTGTGCCCCCTCCTCTCAGACCTGGGAAACTGAGCAAGCCTTTTGGAGACTGGCCAGGTCTCCAAGACTACTCCTGTTCCCAAGCTCAAGGGAAGAGAAACGACGCCCATGTACTCTCTCTTATCAGGTCTAGTCTACTGTGAGAGCAAAACATCTTGGTTATCTGGTGCAAAAACACAGCTTGGAAAAATACAGAACTCCACGTTAAAGGCAATGGGCAGCTAACCTAAATATCAAATGCAATGTCATGTTAAAGGCAATAGGCAGCTAACCTAAATATCAAATGCAATGTCTAGTGTCATGTCAAAGCCAATAGGCATCTAAGCTGAATACAAAATACAATGTCTTATATCATGTCAAAGCCCATAGGCAGCTGAGCTGAATACAAAATGCAATGTATAATATCATGTCAAAGCCAAAAGGCAGCGGAGCTGAATACAAAGTGTAATGTATAATATCATGTCAAAGCCAATAGGCAGTTAAGCTGAATACAAAATGTAATATATGATATCATGTCAAAGCCAATAGGCAGAATATCTAATAGCATGTCAAAGTCAATAGGCAGCTAAATTGAATACATCATGTCAAAGTCAATAGGCATGCAATGTCAAAGCCAATAGGCGGCTAGACTGGATACAGCATGTCAAAGCCAATAGGCAGAATACAGAATGTAATGGCTAATGCAATGTCAAAGCCCATAGGCGGCTCAACTGACTAATGCAATGTCAAAGCCCATAGGCGGCTAAACTGAATACAGAAAGTAATGGCTAATGCCATGTCAAAGCCAATAGGCGGCTCAACTGAACAAAACATACCATGTGCTACTGGTGAACATTGAGCAACTAATATGCGCAGTGGTGAAACACAAAGTCATTGGTCAAAACAAAACTTTATCAAATGGCAGGACATACTGGAACACCCTTATAATTCCCTAGTATATGGTACTGAGGTACCCAGGGTATTGGGGTTCCAGGAGATCCCTATGGGCTGCAGCATTTCTTTTGCCACCCATAGGGAGCTCTGAAAATGCTTACACAGGCCTGCCACTGCAGCCTGAGTGAAATAATGCACACATTATTTCACAGCCATTTTCACTGCACTTAAGTAACTTATAAGTCACCTATATGTCTAACCTTTACCTGGTAAAGGTTAGGTGCAAAGTTACTTAGTGTGAGGGCACCCTGGCACTAGCCAAGGTGCCCCCACATTGTTCAGAGCCAATTCCCTGAACTTTGTGAGTGCGGGGACACCATTACACGCGTGCACTACATATAGGTCACTACCTATATGTAGCTTCACAATGGTAACTCCGAATATGGCCATGTAACATGTCTAAGATCATGGAATTGCCCCTTCTATGCCATCTTGGCATTATTGGTACAATTCCATGATCCCAGTGGTCTGTAGCACAGACCCTGGTACTGCCAAACTGCCTTTTCTGGGGTTTCACTGCAGCTGCTGCTGCCAACCCCGCAGACAGGTTTCTGCCCCCCTGGGGTCAAGCCAGGCTTGTCCCAGGATGGCAGAACAAAGGACTTCCTCTGAGAGAGGGTGTTACACCCTCTCCCTTTGGAAAATGGTGTGAAGGCAGGGGAGGGGTAGCCTCCCCCAGCCTCTGGAAATGCTTTCATGGGCACAGATGTGCCCAATTCTGCATAAGCCAGTCTACACTGGTTCAGGGACCCCTTAGCCCCTGCTCTGGCGCGAAACTGGACAAAGGAAAGGGGAGTGACCACTCCCCTGACCTGCACCTCCCCTGGGAGGTGTCCAGAGCTCCTCCAGTGTGCTCCAGACCTCTGCCATCTTGGAAACAGAGGTGCTGCTGGCAAACTGGACTGCTCTGAGTGGCCAGTGCCACCAGGTGACGTCAGAGACTCCTTCTGATAGGCTCCTTCAGGTGTTAGTAGCCTATCCACTCTCCTAGGTAGCCAAACCCTCTTTTCTGGCTATTTAGGGTCTCTGTCTCTGGGGAAACTTTAGATAACGAATGCAAGAGCTCATCAGAGTTCCTCTGCATCTCTCTCTTCACCTTCTGCCAAGGAATCGACTGCTGACCACGCTGGAAGCCTGCAAAACTGCAACATAGTAGCAAAGACGACTACTGCAACTCTGTAACGCTGATCCTGCCGCCTTCTCGACTGTTTTCCTGGTGGTGCATGCTGTGGGGGTAGTCTGCCTCCTCTCTGCACTAGAAGCTCCGAAGAAATCTCCCGTGGGTCGACGGAATCTTCCCCCTGCTACCGCAGGCACCAAAAAGCTGCATTACCAGTCCCTTGGGTCTCCTCTCAGCACGACGAGCGAGGTCCCTTGAATCCAGCAACTCTGTCCAAGTGACTCCCACAGTCCAGTGACTCTTCAGTCCAAGTTTGGTGGAGGTAAGTCCTTGCCTCCCCACGCCAGACTGCATTGTTGGAAACCGCGACTTTTGCAACTACTCTGGCTTCCGTGCACTTCCGGCAGAAATCCTTTGTGCACAGCCAAGCCTGGGTCCACAGCACTCTAACCTGCATTGCCCGACTTTCTAAGTTGGTCTCCGGCAACGTGGGACTCCTTTGTGCAACTTCGGCGAGCACCGTTTCACGCATCCTTGTAGTGCCTGTTTCTGGCACTTTCCCGGGTGCTATCTGCTGCTGAGAGGGCTCCTTGTCTTGCTCGACGTCCCCTCTCTCTTCTGGTCCAATTTGCGACCTCCTGGTCCCTCCTGGGCCACAGCAGCGTCCAAAAACGCTAACCGCACGATTTGCAGCTAGCAAGGCTTGTTTGCGTTCTTTTGGCGGGAAAACACTTTTGCACAACTCTCCACGGCGAGAGAAATCCGTCCACCAAAGGGGAAGTCTCTAGCCCTTTTCGTTCCTGCAGAAACCGCAGCTTCTTCTGTCCAGTAGAAGCTTCTTTGCACCCACAGCTGGCATTTCCTGGGCATTTGCCCATCTCCGACTTGCTTGTGACTTTTGGACTTGGTCCCCTTGTTCCACAGCTACCCTAGATTGGAAATCCACAGTTGTTGCATTGTTGGTTTGTGTCTTTCCTGCATTATTCCTCTATCACGACTTCTTTGTCTTTTGGGGAACTTTAGTGCACTTTGCACTCACTTTTCAGGGTCTTAGGGAGGGCTAATTTTCTAACTCTCACTATTTTCTAATAGTCCCAGCGACCCTCTACAAGGTCACATAGGTTTGGGGTCCATTCGTGGTTCGCATTCCACTTTTGGAGTATATGGTTTGTGTTGCCCCTATCCCTATGTGTCCCCATTGCATCCTATTGTAACTATACATTGTTTGCACTGTTTTCTAAGACTATACTGCATATTTTTGGTATTGTGTACATATAACTTGTGTATAATTGCTATCCTCATACTGAGGGTACTCACTGAGATACTTTGGCATATTGTCATAAAAATAAAGTACCTTTATTTTTAGTATAACTGTGTATTGTGTTTTCTTATGATATTGTGCATGTGACACTAAGTGGTACTGTAGTAGCTTCACACGTCTCCTAGTTCAGCCTAAGCTGCTCTGCTAAGCTACCATTATCTATCAGCCTAAGCTGCTAGACACCCTATACACTAATAAGGGATAACTGGGCCTGGTGCAAGGTGCAAGTACCCCTTGGTACTCACTACAAGCCAGTCCAGCCTCCTACAATTAGCCTCCCACAAATGACTATTTCTCAGGTTGAAAAACTTATTGTCACAATATTCCTTGGGAAAGTACAGGAAGCTCTCACTTCTATGCCAAATGGAAAGGCGGCTGGCAGTGATGGCTTTCCAGCCACATTTTTATAAAACCTTTGCCAAGAATCTTTTACCTTTCTTGACTGACTTGTTTAATTTGATTAAAGAAGTTGGCAAAATAGCCCATATTTTTAAGGAATCCATGATAGTCAGCTTTTTAAAGAAAGGAGAAAATACTTGTGCCATAAATTCATATCGCTCCATTAGTCTGCTAAACATGGATGACAAGTTATTTATGAAGATATGGGCTCCTCGTACTATTCCCCTTGCTCAAACTCTAATCCATAGAGACCAGACGGGTGTTGTGGCTGTCCGGTTGATGACTGCCAATACAGTTTTTTTAGTACAAGCATTAGTAATAATACTAGAGCGACAGTAATAATGGTTGACACTATGAAAGCTTTTGATTTACTCAATTAGCATGCTCTCCTTTTCTCTCTTGAGAAATTTGTTTTCCTCTCCAATTTATTAGCATGCTCACAAAGTTATATCAAGGCGCCTAAGCTAAAGTAATGCTTAATTCTCAGTTAGCCGGAGTAGTCGACATTAATAGGGGGACTCGGCAGGCATGTCCCTTTTCTCATATATATATTTTTTTTTCTAGAGCCCCTTGCCATTAGGATCAGGACCAATTTAGTTATTTAAGCCCCAATAAGCGGAATGCCCAAATTAAAAATGTTTGCTGACAATGTTATTCTTTACTTCAAACCTGAGAGAGGGAATCTACAGAGACTGTTGGGGAAATTATCACAGTTTCAATATATTGGGGGGTATAAACTCAATCAAAAGAAAACTGAACTGCTTCTCTTTAATACCCCTGCTAGCAGTGTTCCTCCCTCCCTACAGCAACAAGCTCTATCCTACGCCCTTATTCGATATCTTGAAATTCATGTGATCAACAACTTTTCTGGGTTATTTACATTAACTTATGTTTCATAAAATAAAGGGTCTTTTAGATAGATGGGCACTTCTCCCACTGACTCTGATAGACAGGGTTGGCTTCATCAAAATGTCTATTCTCCCAATTTTACTGTTTTTATTCTTTAATGTTCCCAATGGGAATTCCAATATTCCCATTAAAATAAGTGTGAGATTTTTTAGTGATCTTCACACTATGTTTAGACAGTTCGTGTGGAATGGTGAAACAGCTAGGGTGAAGTATTCAGTTCTTCAGCTTGAGACCACAGACCTACTATGAGGCAGCTCTTTTAGATCAGGGAAGCGCCGTCCAGAGGGTAGGTCCATGGCTAAGGACCTTCGACGTAATTCGTCAATTCGAGTCCTTGGAATGCGCTTCCCAAGGAGCCTGGTCTCAAATTGGGGTTGGGCGACCTTCCTTTGACGTAGCCAGTTTGCTTTAAATAAGTGACTATTTTTCAATCCTAAATTAGGTTTTTTCATCTTTTTGTATTTTTTGTATTATTTGGAGAAGAGGTGATTATTTTTTGGTCCTGATGAAGTGTCAATGGATCCGGTTGGACCGTAAGACGTGAAACATGTTGACCCTAGTATAGAGGTACCATAATAGTTGTAGTACAACTAATACAAGCATTGGTTGTATGATACCATGCACTCTGGGGGCTCCTTAGAGGACCCTCAGTACTGCCATTACAGCCTTCTGAGGTTTTCCAAGCAGCCCCAGCTGCTGCCACATTTATGACAGGTTTCTGCCCTCCTGTTGCTTGAGCAGCTCAAGCCCAGGAAGGAAGAACAAAGGATTTCCTTTGGGAGAGGGATGCTACGCCCTCTTCCTTTGGAAATAGGTGATGCAGGCTGGGGAGGGGTAGCCTCCACAAGCCACTGGAAATGCTTTGAAGGGCACATTTGGTGCTCTCCTTGCATAATCCAGTCTACACCAGTTCAGGGAACCCCAGTCCCTGGTCTGGCACTAAACTGGACAAAGGAAAGGGGAGTCACCACTCCTCTGTCCATCACTGTAGGAAAGTACCATCTTGCCTGGCATGTTACCCCCATTTTTACTTATATGTCAGTTTGCTTTTGCCTGTCTAACTGGGATCCTGCTAGCCAGGACCCCAGTGCTCATAGTTTGTGGCCTGAATTTGTGTCCCTGTGTAGTGACTAACTGTCAGTGAGGCTCTGCTAATCAGAACCTCAGTGCTTATGCTCTCTCTGCCTTTAAAATTGTCACTATAGTCTAGTAACCATTTTCACCAATTCTAATTGGCACACTGGAACACCCTTATAATTCCCTAGTATATGGTACCTAGGTACCCAGGGTATTGGGGCTCCAGGAGATCCCTATGGGCTGCAGCATTTCTTTTGCCACATTAGGGAGCTCAGACAAATCTCACATCCACGTCATTTCATAGCCATTTTATACTGCACTTAAGTAACATATAAGTCACCTATATGTCTAACCCTCACTTAGTTAAGGTTAGGTGCAAACTTAC
Organism: Pleurodeles waltl; assembly: GCF_031143425.1. Lineage (NCBI taxonomy): Eukaryota > Metazoa > Chordata > Amphibia > Caudata > Salamandridae > Pleurodeles > Pleurodeles waltl. Next base: position 10,584,935 of record NW_027150097.1, on the reverse strand, counting down.
TAAGTGTGAGGGCACCCTGGCACTAGCCAAGGTGCCCCCATATAGTTCAGGGCAATTTCCCCGGACTTTGTGAGTGCGGGGACACCATTACACGCATGCACTACATATAGGTCAATACCTATATGTAGCTTCACAATGGTAACTCAGAATATGGCCATGTAACATGTCTAAGATCATGGAATTGTCTCCCCGTGCCAAATTTGGTATTGGGGTGCCAATCCTATCCATCCCCGGGGCTCCACTATGGACCTCGGGTACTGCCAAACCAGCTCTCTGGGGTTTTCTCTGCAGCTACCGCTGCTGCCAATCCTCAGACAGGCTTCTGCCCTCCTGGGGTCTGGGCAGTCCAGTCCCAGGAAGGCAGAACAAAGAATTTCCTCTGAGGGAGGGTGTTACACCCTCTCCCTTTGGAAATAGGTGTTAAGGGCTGGGGAAGAGTAGCCTCCCCCATCCTCTGGAAGTGCTTTGAAGGGGACAGATAGTGCCCTCCTTGCATAAGCCAGTCTACACCGGTTCAGGGAACCCCCAGTCCCTGCTCTGGTGCGAAACTGGATAAAGGAAAGGGGAGTGACCACTCCCCTGTCCATCACCACCCCAGGGGTGGTGCCCAGAGCTCCTCCAGTGAGTCCCAGACCTCTGCCATCTTGATTCCAGAGGCATGAGGGCACAATGGAGGCCTCTGAGTGGCCAGTGCCAGCGTGTGACTTCAGAGACCCCTCCTGATAGATGCTTACCTGACTAGGTGGCCAATCCTCCTCTGAGGGCTATTTAGGGTCTCTCCTGTGGGCTTCTCATCAGGTAACGATGTGCAAGAATTCACCAGAGTTCCTCTGCATCTCCCTCTTCGACTTTTGCCAAGGATCGACCGCTGACTGCTCCAGGACGCCTGCAAAACTGCAACAAAGTAGCAAGAAGACTACCAGAGACATTGTAGCACCTAATCCTGTTGGGTCTCTCGACTGTTTCCTGGTGGTGCATGCTCTGGGGGCTGTCTGCCTTCACCCTGCACTGGAAGCCCAGAAGAAATCTCCTGTGGGTCGACGGAATCTTCTCCCTGCTAACGCAGGCACCAAACTTTTGCTTCACTGGTCCTCTGGGTCTCCTCTCTTCGTGACAAGCATGGCCCCTGGAACACAGGTGCTGGATCCAAGTGACCTCAACAGTCCAGTGGTCCAGCTGTCCAAATTTGGCAGAGGAAAGTCCTTGCCTCCCCTCGCCAGGCAGTAATCCTGTGTACTATGTGAACTGCAGCTGCTAGGGCTTCTGTGCACTTTTGCAAGGAATCCTTCATGCACAGCACAGCCCAGGTCCTCAGCACTCTGTCCTGCATTGCTCAACTCGCTGAGTTGACCACCAGCTTCGTGGGACCCTCCTTTGTAGTGTTGAGACAACCTCCGTGCTCAGTTTTCTTGAACCCATGTTCAAATACTTCTGTGGGTGCTGCCTTCTTGTGCATGGGCTCTCTTTGTTGCTGAGGGCCCTCTCTGTGTCCTCTTCCAAGTGGTGACCTCCTGCTCCTTCTTGGGCCCAGGCAGCACCCTTTTTCTTCAACTGCAACTTTTGGAGCTAGCAAGGCTTGTTTACAGTCTTTCTCCAAAGAAACAACTCTGCATTCTCCAGCATTCCGTGGGACCTATTCTGTGCAAAAGAGATGTTCCTGGCACCTTCCGTTGTTGCAGAATCTTCAGCTTCTTCCACCCAGAGGCAGCCATTTTGCACCTTCATCCGGGGTGTATTGGTCTCCTGCCCCCCTGGACACTTTCGTGACTCTTTTACTTGGTCTCCTTCCTTTACAGGTCCTCAGGTCAAGGAATTCATCTTCAGTGCTTTGCAGTCAGTTGTGGTATTTGCAGAATCTCCTATCATGACTTTAGTGTGTTTCTGGGGAAGTAGGGTCACTTTACTCCTACTTTTCAGGGTCTTGGGTGGGGTATCTTGGACACCCTTAGTGTTTTCTTACACTCCCAGCGACCCTCTACACACTACACTAGGCCTGGGGTCCCTAAGTGGTTCGCATTCCACTTTCTTAGTATATGGTTTGTGTTGCCCCTATGCCTATTGCATCCTATTGTATTCTACAGTGTTTGCACTACTTTTCTGTTTACTTACCTGATTTTGGTTTATTTGTATATTTTGTGTATTTTACTTACCTCCTAAGGGAGTATATCCTCTGAGATATTTTTGGCACATTGTCACTAAAATAAAGTACCTTTATTTTTAGTTACTCTGAGTATTTTGTTTTTTATGATATAGTACCTATATGATATAAGTGGTATGGTAGGAGCTTTGCATGTCTCCTAATTCAGCCTAAGCTGCTCTGCTATAGCTACCTCTATCAGCCAAAGCTGCTAGAACTCTACTAATCTACTAATAAGGGATAACTGGACCTGGCACAAGGTGTAAGTACCATCAGGTACCCACTATAAGCCAGGCCAGCCTCCTACAATCACTACCCCAGGGGTGGTGTTCAGAGCTCCTCCAGAGGGTCCTTGGGTTTTGCCATCTTGGATTCCAAGTTGACAGCGAACTCTGGGAGCATCTGAGTGGCCAGTGCCGGCAGGTGATGTCAGAGCCCCCCCCCCCCTAATAGGTGCTTGCCTGATTACCTGACCAATTCCCCTTTCAGGGCTATTTAGCTGACCAATCCCCCTTTCAGGGCTATTTAGGGTCTCTCTCTTGGGTGGTTCTTCAGATTCAGATTAAAGAGTCCAGCAGGAATCCTCTGCATCCTCTACTTCACCTTCCCACTGAAGAAACTGCATCAGGACCCTCCAGGAACTCTACAAACTGCAACAAAGAAGCAAAGATGACTTCTGCAACATTTTATCTTCAGCTCCTGCCAGCAACTGTAACTGTTTCCCGGTCATGCACCCTCAGAGGACAGCCTGTCTTCAGCCTGCACCAGAAGAGCAAAGGAATCTCCCTTGGAGTGAAAAGGTGTCACTCCCCTGCTTCAGCAGGCACCTCTCTGCAACGATGACTGGCTGTGTGCATCCCCTCTCCTGATGAGTTGCGTGGATCCTGCATCACGGGTGGTGGACTAAAGTTGTCCCGACGGTCCTGATGTCCTACTGTCCAACTTTGGTGGAGTTAAGTGCTTGCCTCCCCATGCAAGACAGTACCCCTGTGCAGAGCGTGTTTTGCAGTTGCCAGGGCTTGTTGGCATCCTTCCATGACATTCTTCGTGCACAGTGCAGCTTCAGACCCCAGCACTGTATCCTGCAATGCAGAGCTTCCTGAGTGATTCACCATCGGCATGGGATCCTTTGTTGTCATGCTGCATGGGCCTCCTTTTGCACCAACCAGGAACCCACATCCGTCTTCTTGGGTGCACTACTGACTGTTGTTCTTCACCATGGTTCTTCTTTTGCACCTTCATCCGGGTTAGCAAGGGCTCCTGTTCTCCCTGGACTCTTCTGTGCTTCTTGGACCTGGCCCCTTCTTCCACAGGTTTTCAGGACCAGGAATCCATCATTGGTGCCTTGCAGTCTTTTCTGGTTCTTGCATAATCTTCTTTCTCGTGTTCTTGTGTGTCCTAGTAACGTTACTGTGATTTACTCCTGCTTTCCTGGGCACTGGGGTGGGATCTATTACTTACTTTTGGTGTTTTCTAATACACCCAACGCCCTTCTATACACTACACTTGACTAGGTGGGAAACTGACTTTCACATTCCACTTTCTTAGTATAAGGTTTGTGTTGCCCCAGTCCCATTTCTAACTATTGTGATTTTCACTAACTGCACTGTTTTCTAACTTTTGTTATGCACATTTCTGCATACTAGTGTATATAATTTGTGTATTACTTACCGCCTAAGAGAGTATAATCTCTATGGTATTTTTGGCATTTGTGTCACTAAAATACAGAACCTTTATTTTTGTAACACTGAGTATTTTCTTTCAGGTCTGTAAGCGCTGTGTGACTACAGTGGTATTGCATGAGCTTTGCATGTCTCCTAGATAATCCTTGGCTGCTCATCCACAGCTACCTCTAGAGAGCCTGGCTTCTAGACACTGACCAATTTCACTAATAAGGGATAACTGGACCTGGTATAAGGTGTAAGTACCTTAGGTACCCACTACAAACCAGGCCAGCCTCCTACAGGGAGTCACTAGGAGATCTCGGCGGCAGCATTGATTGGTGTTTGATATGCTTTTTGAGATGGAATAAAAACATTTAAACCAACTTAATGACAGTGAATTCTGTTAATTTTAGTCTGAGCTTCAGATGGACTACAGTACCGTATTTCAATTTTTTGTGACATTAAATTGATACTGGCGGGACCTAGGCTGTCGAACAACATTTTAAATCGAACAATTTGCAATTTCATCAATGTGCATACGTGGGGGTGGGGTCTGGGAGAGTGACTAGCCCATGACATATCTGTCTAGTACTCATTTGCCTTGATTGACACCTTCCGATTGTTTTAACTTTATAACAGAAAGCTTGTTGCCTCATGGGATAATTTATGGCAGTTTCTTGATCTTGTGGAGCCTAAAAGGTGGTCTTTTCTTATATTTATTAAATATATGGCCATAAGTGGTATGTTCAACTTGTGATGAAGTGTCACTTAAGGCACAGATATGTAAAATATTAGTGCACCAAAAACATGGAAATATCACTCATAGGAAAACTCAAATCTTGGCATCAATGTTTCTTGTGCTACGGCTATAAATTGAGGGCACGATCCGGAACAACGCGTCCGGAACCACGCCTGCATTGTTCAAGCAAGCAGAGCAACATTTGCCTGAACAACGCAGCCTTTTTCACTCCCTTAACCATGCATGAGCTGAACAACGCACATGCGTGGTTAAGGCAGAGAAAAAGGAAGATCCATCGGGAGAGGACACGGTCATGTAAGTGGGGCTGGGGCAGGATTGGGGATAGTTTTTAGGGGTGTGGGTGAAGGGGTTGGGGTGGTTAGGTTATTCTTTTTATTTTAAAGGGCGGGGTGGGAGGTTGGTACTATGGTTTTTAGGGCGGGGTGGGTGGTCAGTGTTATTTTGTTTTTAGGGGTGGGGTGGGGGGTTGGGGTAATTTTGTATTTAGGACGGGCGGGGAGGGTCGGGTTTTTAGAGGCGGGGTGGGGGTCAGATTATTTTTGTATTTGGGGTTTGGGGTCATTATGTTTTTAGGGCGGGTGGGTTTTTAGGGGTGGGGTAAATTTATATTTAGGGCGGGTGGGGGGTGAGTTTTTAGGGGCTGGGGGTTCGGGAAAAATTTTTATTCAGGGTGGGTGGGGGCGGGTTATTAGGGGTGGGGTGGGGAGATTGAGGTAATTTTGCATTTACAGCAGGGGAGGGTTTTTAGGGGTGGGGATCAAGGTAATTTTGTATTTAGGGCAGGTGGGGGTTGGGTTTTTAGGGGCGGGGTGGGGGGCTGGGGCAATTTTGTATTCAGGGCAGGCGTGGGGGTCAGGCTTTTAGGGGCGGTAGTGGGTGGTCGGTTTTAGGGCTCAGGCTGGGTGGGGGTTTTCGGGTAGTTTTTAAAGGTGGGGGATCGGGGTAATTTAGTTTTTAGGGGTTGGGTTGTTTTATATTTAGGGTGGGGTGGTTTCAGGGCTCAGGATGGGTGGGGAATCAGAGTAGTTTTTAAAGGTGGGGGGTCGGGGTACTTCTGTTTTTAGGGTGGGTGTGGCATGCGACAAGCACACATGCCGTTTTCCATACATGCCTTTACTAGGCATGCCTTTACAACGAAAAATCGTTATAAAGGGGTGCATGGTAAAGGCATGCGTGGAAACAACGCAGTAGTTGTTCCATCTGCGTTATTCAGGAATGCGTGGTTGCCGCATCCGTGGTTCCATCATACAACCATAAATTGATCATGCACACTTTCAGCTACAGCTGAAGAACCCTCTCTGTCAGGGAGCCCCCATCTTTGAGAGCCCCTCACATCATTCTATGTGTGCAATCTGGTTCCTTGGTCATGGACTTCCACAAGCTGAATCTATTGTGAGGTCGCAATCAGGGGAGCCCTGAAGTGCCAAGCTCAGCGGCCACTTTACCATAAATGTGAGAAAACAAAGGTCATTTCTGACCTTCAGATTGCGGCTGTTGCTTTCCTCAAAAAAAGAAAAACATCTCAAACATGTAAATCGGAGGTTGTGTCACGCATTTAACAAGCACTAGCAAAGCCAATACCACTGGCTGGAATTTGATTTCTAAAAAAAAAGTTTTAAAAGTCTGCTGTGGTTATGCACTCGATTATTTTTTGTATGCAACACATCTATAAGCGAAACAATTTATTGCGTGAATATATCGTGGACTTTGAGATGTAATTAAAGTGGGAGAAGTTCACAGAAGACCGAATGATACACCAAAAAGCCAATAGCTTGGAGTGAGATATAAATACAAGAACCCACTCTTGTTTATTTGAAAGAATTGTTAATAAAAGGTCCGTTTAGCAGGCCCGTACAGCCAGACCTAATATGTATATGTAAAAGAGATGGTAACAACAAGCACATTTTGCGCTGCGCTGTTAAACTGGACCTTAGGGGTGGTGGACGCGAGGGGGTGTTTTTTGAAGAAATGAGGTCTCATAACTTAAAAAGAAACTGCTGGTTTCACTGGGGATCGAACCCAAGACCTTCTGCGTGTAAAGCAGACGTGATAACCACTACACTATGAAACCACTTGAAAACATATATTGTGTCTAAGTTTATAGAGGTGCACAGCACATGTCCGTGTTTCACAGTCACAATAACTGAAGTGAAATAGGAGACACAAGAATTCAGCTATAGGGGACAGGATATAAACCTCACAATGCAGAGAAACAGAGACACTCACCGCCGACACCGGTAGCGGAGGGAGCGACCGACACCAAATAAACCTCACACTGGACGCGCACGGGCGCTTCGGGGCGCTCAAGCCTTGGAGCTCAACTGATAAATCTATACAAGAAGCAATGACTCGAGTCACCTCAAACTCACTCATAGAGTTGTTCCATCAGCACGTCTGGGATGGGCGGAGAACTCCTTCTGCGAGGACCCGAGGTGTCTTTATCAACTGATGGCTGGACAAACTGAGCCCCCTCTCACCTTCAGTCACACTCACTGCTCCCCCTACTGGTGGCAGAGAGCTCTGCCTTGTAGAGCTCACCCCTCTTGGGGTGTCACTCCCTCACCTCCCTCCACCCTCCTAGTGACAGAGTAAACTGCACTGCCTTGTAGAGCTCACTCCTCGTCGGGTGTCACTCACTCCTCTTCACCCTTCTACAGACAGAGTAAACTGCACTGCCTAGTGGAGCTCACTCCTCGTCGGGTGTCACTCAGTCCCTCCCTCCACCCTTCTACAAACAGAGTAAACTACTCTGCCTTGAAGATCTCCCTCATCGTGGGGGGTGACTCTCTCCCTCCTCGTGGGGGGTGACTCACTCCCTCATTCTAGACACAGAGTAAACTACTCTGCCTTGTAGATCTCACTCCCCTCCCCCTTTCTAGAGACAGAATAAACTGCACTGCGTTGACGAACTCACACCATGGGGAATGACTCACAGCTCCCTCTGCTGGTGGCAGAGACAACTGCAGCGCCTTGAAGATCTCATACCTCGGACAGTGACTCACTGCTCCCCCTGCTGTAAGCAGAGATAGCTGCAGCGCCTTGAAGATCTCACACCTCGGACAGTTACTCACTGCTCCTCTGCTGGTGGCAGAGACAGCTGCAGCGCCTTGAAGATCTCACACCTCGGACAGTGACTCACTGCTCCTCTGCTGGTGGCAGAGACAGCTGCAGCGCCTTGAAGATCTCACACCTCGGACAGTGACTCACAGCTCCCCCTGCCGGAGGCAGAAAGATCTCGCACCGCGTGGATAAGGTTTGCCGCTCTGCCTTTGTTGATCAGTGATTAGAGCACTCATTCCTTCCAACATGTATTTATTATTTATCAGTTTATGTGCGGAATATGTGTCAAACACTCAGCATGAACTGTCTGGGCTGAAAGTGCGGGCATCACATCTAATCCAAAGAGAAAACTTATCAAGGACAGAGCCCATTACTGGGCGCCTGGAGGCGGGTAGGGTCACTAATGAGAACTGATCTGTGCTCTGACACTCAGCGCCTCACACTCCAAGAGCGCAGGCGCGGGAGGCGCCATCGGAGCCTTCTTAGCGCAGTAGGCAGCGCGTCAGTCTCATAATCTGAAGGTCGTGAGTTCGAGCCTCACAGAGGGTACAGCTTTTATTTATTTCACTACTTCATTCATACATCTATTTTATTTCACCTACTCCACAATACAAACTGTACAATGCATTTATCCCAAAACATTACTTTCATCGCTATAACCGTGTACTCTTTATTTTGGCACTGTCTCAAATATATCTTGCAATTTTAGATATCCCAGCTTTTTTTCCTGAGTATAAACGGATAATGTACCTATAACTGTACATTATAATGACGTTGTATTCCGATCCAGGAAGCGTCGCATCTGGCTTCCATTAGAAGGACAAAGGACTCTGGGATAACTTGTCATGTTCTTACAAGTCTCTAAATCGGGGTGTTTTTCTTATGTAATATGTTCCCCCCCCCCCCGCCACAGACCTCTAAAGGACCCCCAGCTCAGCGGGGAGCACATCACCCGCTCCTGTGGTTTAGTTCACATCCTGGGGTCTATGGTTTCTTTTTATGGTTACACGGTCAGGGCTGCATAACCCTGGATGCAAGAAAACACGGACTGGATTCACTCCTCCGGACTGGCCTGGAGCTCAGTGAGATCAGTGCGTGCAGTCCCGCAGGCTGCTGCTCCCAGCCTTGTTCAAGGCGGCTACAGGATCGCAACATTATCCCTGGAAAGCGAAGTGGAACTGGAAATCAACATTTCAGTTTTTTAAAAGGTTAAAAAAACAGCTAAATGTAGAATCAGAATAATTTAAAAATGGAGCCGCCCGAACAGGGACTTGAACCCTGGACCCTCAGATTAAAAGTCTGATGCTCTACCGACTGAGCTATCCGGGCCTCTGAAAAGGGGATCTTGGAGCTTTTTATATGTACTGATGACGTGCAGCTCCAGTGTCTGTGTTCATTATTTCTCTATATTTCTAGTATTTTTCTTCTTCTTTAGTCCCTTTTCTGCTTTGATAACCAACAACACTGCGCCCCAACCACTTTGCAGATGTGACTCAAACACAACAGTCTGGGCTGCAATGGCCCCTACAGGGTGGAGGAAAGGACGCAGCCAGGCCAGGTTTACATCACACTCACGAGCAGCAGCCCAGTCACTAGGAGTACACACATGCATACGACCCGCCAGCAGAGACAGAGCGAGACACACACAAACATAACACACACACCCACTCCCAAAGCGGAAATGACAGACCCAGTCTTGATAAACTGCACAGACCTAGCAGGAAGGTCTGTGCAGTTTATCCTGCACTACCAACCGGCTGCCACCAGATGGCAGAAATTACATGGTCTGGGCATGAGGACAATCAAACAAGCATTTGCAATGCAATGAGTCTCACATTTGTTCGAGTTAAAGCTAATAGGCTTGTAAATTCAGAACTGGACTTTTCTTGCCATATAAATTGAAAAAGAAAAGTAAAAAAGTTGAAAAAAGAGAGCCAATTCAAAGAGCCACGGCCGCCATGAGCATGAGAGCAAAGGAGAAGCACAAAAGGAAAAAGAAGTTCGCTCACAGTCAAATGTATTGGAAAACGTGCAATTATCCATGTAACAGGGTCGGTCCCCAAGGCGGTAACAAAACTGTCCCAAGGAGGGGCAAACGTAAAGCATTTATCAATGATAACAAATGATTTTTGAAAGGCAAGCCCATGAACGAGTGATAGTGATGGGCATGAGGTGGGCGTGGTTAAAAGCCCACATAGATACCAACACCTCAGAAAAGCAGGGCTTGCGCGCTATGCTCAACCTAAGAAGGACACTGTAAAAAGGAGTTCCATTTTTGCGTGAACACCTGTCTTCAGCCGTGTAATCTACTGGCCAACACTGGCGTGTTCTAAGGGATGGGCAAACTGGGCAATTGCCCTGCAGCCCTCCTTCCAAGGGACTGCATGGGGAAGTGAACTTTCTCTCTATCTCACATCTGTTTATTTCTCTATCTCAAACTTAAATGTAGTATTCAATATTGCCTGGCATCATGTGCCTTCCGGTACAAGAAAAAGGATGATAAAATGCACAACTGTTCCAGACAGGGGTCCCTAAAGCATGCCTTGCCCAGGACCCCCAAAATCCTTAGGATAACACTGGGCCAACATCCTTACCATCATCAAGTACAGAACCTGCCAGGACCCCCTGACACAAGTCCACAGATTAGGACAATGCTGGGTTAGTCAGAAGTTGTGAAACCAGGAGCAGAATTGCAGATGGAATTTGGGAACTCCACCTTGAGTCTACAGGGGCTTTTTTTTGCTAAAAGTGGACCCCAGTAAGTTTGTATATTTGTGGGGTATTTCTAGAGGGAGTACCGAGCTATGAAGCCGGGGAGCTGTGTATGTGAGAAAAGAATAACAAGAAAGGCCTTCGGTATGGAGCCCTCCAATATTTATCCAAAGTCAGAGGGAGGTTTTCTTCAAGGATGAGCTATTGACTGGCATGTCTACCTGCATGCTGTGTGTGGGGAGACAGACCTGTGACAGGCACTGTGGGATGGATCGGATTAGATCAGATTATATTAAATTAATTTTTTTTCTGTTTTTTTTTTTATTTCTCTAGATAGGGAACTTCAAGGTTTCCTGCTTCTTACAAAGACACCGCACACAGGAGTTTCCATGCACATGAAAAAATAGGAACCGACCTGTATCTGCAAGGAATTTTGTGGATTGGTAATAATATAGTGAATGTATTTATTTCCATAATCATTTAACACAACTAGAGGGCACGAGGTCAACAGGAAACACCTGAACAAATTGTATTAGACAACATGGAACATGGGATAATTCATATAACTGCTCAAGTAGGACAACATATTTGTCTTTCAATCTAATGGTTTTGATGAATTTAAGTGATTTTGCTTTTACTGAAGGGAGTGGAACTGTAGGTCAAATTCAGTCTGTGAACCTCGTCATCATATTGGAATTTTCAAATGCTGTACAAAAGTCCACAGAAGTAGGTTGGAAGCTCACCACATGCTCCAGTAGTATAGGCAGCTGGCTTATGTTTCATTTGTTCAGCTTGGCTCATATGTTTGACGTTCACTGGTCTGATTACCCAAAAAACGAGTTTCTAATCTATTTATGACATGTGGGGGAGGGGGATCACGGTCTCCACTGGGTGCAAAGTCATGGCACCAGTTCAAGGTGCTACATTGGAGGAGAGGTCATGCGGGCAAATCTTCTCCTGCCCGGGGGTTTCATTTTTTAATGTTTTTTTTCTTTTTGTTGTTTCACTTTTGGGGGTTCTCCCTTTCTTGGAGGATGGGTGGATTCATGGAGAAGTGGGGTTCACGTGGTATAAAAAAGAGCAGATTTGGGTACAGGTTCGAGTTACTGAGCAAAGATCAGTGCAAGATCACTTTTGAAAGGCAGGATGCTATTTGTAATGGGATGTGAAATCAGATGTACATCTTGTAAAATAAAGGATATGTCAAGCAGACGGAAAAATGTGAGAGTGCTAAGCTGGTTAGGGGCTTTCCGCCCAGATGTTATATTCCGGCAGGAAAATCATCTAAAGAGCAACTGCTAAAAAATCTAAATTCCTAAAAAAATATGAGAAATTATTTTTTGCCTCTGCAGGTCTGGCGGTAAGAGGGGGCAAGTCTTTTGGTGAAGGGGCTCAACTGGCAGGTCTGTGATGTTATTAAAGACCTCCAGGGTAGGTGGTATCGTTGAAGGTTCAAGTTAATGGTGCTCCGCTCTGGTTAATTACTTTGGCTTTCATTACAACCCTGGTGGTCGGTGATTAAGCAGAAGTAATGCCGCCAACAGGATGGCGGTAAATACCGCCAAATTGTGGCCATGGCAGAAACAGCTGAGGCAGCCACTTTAACTCACCGACCGCCGGACGGAATAAACCGGCACCACGGTGGTAGCCGCCTACAGCCAGGCAGAAGTCAATGTTCCTCCCACTGTATTATGACACATCAATCTGCCACCTTTTCCAGGGCGGTACCAACGACATCAAAAGCCTGGTGGAAACACTGCACAGAAGGGAAACGACTCACCTGTGGAGACTCTGGGAAGAACCACGCCACCATGGAGCCTGAGCTGCATATATTCTCAATGCTCTTCTACATCCTGCTCCACCACGAACATCAACGCCGGTGAAGACGACCACGGTGAGTACTGCTGCCTAGCACACAGGGGAGGGAGGGAAGAAAAAGAGAGTGACACACACACACGCAACACCCCCACCCCCAACACCATACACACAAGCAGATGCAGTAACATAACATATTTTCCCCGTACCCCTCAGGAATAATGCACGGACAACAGCAATAGATCAAAGTGAGTAAGATAAATATACAAAAAATATGTGCATCCAAATCCAAAACTATATACATATTTACAAATGAAGGGACACTGCCCAGTCCACAATGTTCGTGGTCCACAGGGCCACAATATAATGTCCAAGGCCCCACTTGCCTCCTGCAACAACACGGAGAGAACACTGCAGGGGCATCAATTCAAAAATAGGAAGGCACCTCAGGGGGACGCGGAACAGGGGGCACCTCAGCCGGAAGATGGAACAAATCCACTGGTCCCGGAGGGGGCAACATGCCCTGTATTTGCTCCTGGGGAGTGCAAGGCCACAGTCTCTCAAATGGGTGACTTGCCCACATGCTCCAGAGGGGGCAACATGCCCTGTGCTTGGTCCTAGCGAGTGCAAGGCCTCAGTCTCTCGAGTGGGTGACTTGCCCACATGCTCTGGAGGGGGCAACAGGCCCTGTGCTCTTGATCCTGGGGATGCTGGGGTTGGTGGGTGGCATCTCCACTGGTTCTGGAGGGGGTATCGTGCCCTGTGATCTTCATCCTGGGGAGGATGGGGCGAGTGGATGGCATCTCCACTGGTTCTGGAGGAGGCACCGTGCCCGGTGATCTTCATCCTGGGGGGGTTGGAGTGAGTGGATGGCTTCTACACTGGTTCTGGAAGGGGCATCATGCCCTGTGATATTCATCCTGGGGAGGATGGGGTGAGTGGATGGCTTCTCCACTAGTTCTGGAGAGAGCATTGTGCCCTGTGATGCTGGTCTTGTGGAGTGCAAGGTCACAGTCTCTCAGCTGGGTGTCAATCACACAGGATTTGCAGGGGCAGGCCGCACAACAGCCCACGGATACACGACTACACATTGTCCTCTGGCGGTGACGGCTACTCAGTGGTGGCAGTGGTGGTGCTGCTGCTGGACGTGGTGGGGGAGGCTCCTGCCCATCCTCAGCAGCCTCAGATGGCTGCCCACTGGTGCTGCTACTGCTGGTGGTGATGCTGCTGGAGCTGGTGGGGGGGGGAGGCTCCAGTCCATCCCCTGCAGCCTCGGACAGCGGCACCACCATGGTTGGTGGTGTTGGCTCCGACTGAGTCCAAGCACCAGGCCCCTTGTCCTTTCTGCCTATTGGTGCAGGCCCCTTGCCCTTCCTGGCAGCAGCAGGGGATTCCTCCTTCCCCTTCCTGGTAGCAGCTGGGGATTCCTCCTTGCCCTTCCCTACAGCAGCTGGGAGTGGCACCTATCCCTTCCTTACAGAAGCTGGGGGTGGGACCTTTCCCTTCCTTTCAGCAGCTGGGGGTGGCATCTTTCCTTTCCTTTCAGCAGCTGGGGGTGGCACCTTGCCCTTCTTGGCAGCACTTGGGGCAGGCACCCTTTCTGTGTGGCTGCCTAATGCCCGGGATCCTTTCCCACCAGGAGTTGCTGTGGACACAACTGTGCCCATGGACTGGGTGGCTGAGGTGCTTGCCTGGGTTCTACACACCCTGGTCAGACTTGAAGGACGGCCGGAGGAGGGGTAAGGAAGAGGTCAAAGGTGGAGAGGAAAAGCTGCTTAGGGACATTGGGGCGGGAAGAGGGAGAAGGTTTGGGAGTGGAGGAATAGGGAGTGGTTGTAGGAGGTGTCTGTCTGCTGTGTTTCGGTGCAGGTGCATGGGCTGGATGCTGTTGTGAGGTGGATGGCTGTTGGGTGTCTGAGAGCTTGCGCTTGTGTACCTTGGGAGCGTGGGCACAGACACAGTGGGAGATGACACAGGGGACGTGTGCATGGATGTTGGGGTGGTGTCTGCAGGTGAGGTTTGTGTTCTGCTAGGTGTGGTGGTGATAGTGGTAGTGGATGATGGTGTAGTGCATGCAGGTGTAGTGTAGACGCAACTGGGAGGGAGGTGGAGGAGGAGGAATAATGGGACACAGTGAAGGCAGTGGATGTTGGTACGTCTGCATATAGATGGTGTTTGTCTGAGTGCCTGTGGGATGATGTGTGGTGCTTGTGTTTGCCTCTGCCACTCTTGTGTGTTGTCCTGTGTGCATGCACGTCTGCCTGTGTGCTTGGGATAGGTTAGGATTGTTGGGATTGTGGGGAATGGGACTGGGTAGAGGAAGTTGGAGGGGGGAGGGTGGAAACAGGGACAATGGCTGCCATCAGAGAGGAAGCCAGAGCCTGGATTGATCTCTGTTGGGCCACCAAGCCAGTGTGAATGCCCTCCAGAAATGCATTGGTCAGTTGCATTTGGCCTGCCAGCCCCTGGATGCCATTCACAATGGTTGACTGCCTAACAGAGATGGATCTCAGGAGGTCAATAGCCTCCTCACTCAGGGCAGCAGGGCTCACTGGGGCAGGCCCTGAGGTTCCTGGGATGAAGGAGATGCCCACCCTCCTGGGTGAGCGGGCACAGGCAACTCACTGAGGGGCTGCTGGGAGGGCGGTGCTGGTACGGGGGTGGCGGCTGTACCTGTAGCTGGGGTGGGCACAGAGGTGTCCGCCACCACCAGGGAGCTTCCAGGGGAGGAGGTATCTGTGTCCGAACTGTCACCTCTTGTCTCCGCCGTGGTGCTCCCCACGCCCTCTGTCCGACTGGTGCCCTCACCGTCGGTGGACTCTGCCTCCTGGGTCCTGTGGGATGCAGCTCCCTCCGTCGCAGGTGCCACTGCCCCTCCACCAGATGGTGCTAATGCGCATAAGGACAGGGTGACAAAACAAAAAGGGGGAATAGACAAAGGATACATTTGGTCGTTTGCTGCACTAACACCACCGTTGGTGTACACAACACACTCACACACAGGGTACAGCCCTACGCACTAGGCAAAGCACTACCAGTAACAATGCTAGTCCCCAGGTCATGGGGAGGGACACATACCACCAACTGCAGCATACCTGGGACCCACATAGCCCTGCCCAGTAGTGGATGCCTACTAGCTAGGTTGAAGGAAATTCAAATCAGAACCCTGCCCAACATGAAACCTACTCTGCAAAGTCAGGCCTGGCCTACGGGCACTCACAGGCACACATCCCCCACACGGATACCCCCCCCACCAGGCGTAAGTAGTGATGATGGGCACTGTACTCACCCCCTTGTGGCTGCTGTGATGCCCCCAAGCGTCCATCCAGCACCGAATAGGCCACCACCAGTATGCGGGTCATCAGGGGGATCAGGATTCGACAGGCACCCCTTCCTCGTTGGGAGGCCATCCCCAGCTGGGCCTCCGCTGTCTTCTGTGCCCAGCGTCTCATGTCCTCCCACCATTTCCGACAGTGGGTGCTCCGCCTGCCGTAGGCCCCCAGGGTCCGTACGTCCTTGGCGATGGCACACCATAAACCCTTCTTTTGATGGGTGCTGACCTGCAGAGGAAATATACACAGGGAAAGGTATTAGTTAGACCGTCCTGCCTGTTACACTCATAGCCCACCATACCCCTTCCCCTTACTTACAGACATGGCCCAGCATAAATGCTGCACGCTGCCCAGGGCCCATCCAACAACCTCCCCAACATGAGGCCTTCACACACAGCACTCCATGCATTCATGCTACATGCATCGTGCTCACAGTGTTCTGACCTGTTGGTCTGGAGGCCCATACAGCAGTCTGTACTGGGGTAGGACGCCATCCACCAGTCTCTCCAACTCCGCTGAGGTGAAAGCAGGGGCCCTTTCCCCAGTTACATGAGCCCTGGTAGGTTCCAGACACAGGTCACAGCAGCACATGCAGTGTAGGTCCTCTCCTGTTGAAGGTCAGGTAGAAAGTGAGTGTACAGATAGTAAATGGTGGTGACGTCTGCGGTGATGCATGCCATCGCCACGGGTGTACATCACCATTGGCCACTGTACCCCATAGGGCCCAATGATAACCAATGAGGAGTTGCATGGCGGTTCCTGACCGCCTCCCGCAACACGCACAAAGTCAGCGGAATTACCTCACTTCCACCTGTCCCTCCACACAGGACAGGCGGACGCCATTTCGGGGATGCAGGCTAAGGATCGGAAATGCGTCACAGTTCACAGTTGTACATTCAGGACATATGCCACTAATAAATTATAAAAATTACATCATGCATTGAACTGTAGTGGTTACAATGTACAGATAATGACCGGCTCCTTACTCATTTGCCCCACAGTAACCGCTGCAGATGAACAGGAGATGGAGACACCCCCCTGTGTACAGACCCCTGGTGGACTCGGCAACAATGGAGGACAGGCACATTATCCTCACCTATAGACCTAACAGGGCCACAATCACAGAGCTGTGTGCCCAAATGGAGCCTGACCCAATATCTGCTATCCGTCACCCCACTGGGATCCCCCCCTTGTGCAAGTCCTATCTGTGCTCCATTTCTTGGCAACTGGTTCTTTCCAAGTGACAGTGGGCTTGGCAGCAGGAATGTCACAGCCAATGTTTTCAATTGTGCTGACCAGAGTGTTGTCTGCCCTGATTAAACACATGTGCAACTACATTTTTTCCCCCAGGTGGAGGATTTGGCCACAGTGAAGGCTGACTTCTATGCAATGGGACATATCCCCAACATTATTGGGGCTATTGATGGAACACATATAGCATTTGCCCCCCTCCCCCTCCGGCAAAATGAACCAGTCTTCAGAAATCAAAAAGGTTTTCACTCAATGAATGTGCCGATGGCGAGTTTGACAGACCAGAACAACTCCTGTGTCAATGCTAAGTATCCTGGGTCGGTGCATGATGCTTTTATCCTGAGGAATAGCAGCATGCCAAATGTGATGGGCCAGTTCCAGAGGCACAGGGTGTGGATAATAGGTGAGCCCTGGTTCCCACCCAGTGGATGTTGGTGTATGAGTATTGTGTGGGCCATAAGGGTTAGTGTGTGGTTAACAGTTGTCCCTCGATATTTGCAGGTGACTCTGGTTATCTCAACCTCTCATGGCTACTGACCCCTGTGAGGAATGCCAGGACAAGGGCAGAGCAACGTTGCAATGAGGCACATGGGCGAACAAGAAGGATAATTTAATGTACATTTGGCCTCCTGAAGGTGAGGTTTTGGTGCCTCCATCTAACATGTCGATCCCTGTGCTACCGACCCAAGAATGTCTACCAGATCATCGTGGCATGCTGTATGTTGCACAACCTTGCCTTGAGACGCCATGTGCCTTTTCGCAGGATGAGGAGGCTGGAGATGGCTGTGTGGCTGCAGTGGACCCTGTGGACAGTGAAGATGAGGAGGCAGAGAATGAGGAACAAAACTGCAGTGATACTTCAATACTTCCAATGTGACACATTGACAGTTTAATGTTCGACAATGTCACTGGCAGGCTGTGACTTCCTACTTCTATGGCCACTCACTGTACCCTTTGGCATGTCTATTTGCAGATATTGGTGCCTCACTATCGCTCCTGGTGTGTTCACTGCAGCCAACTACAGGTCTTTCCTTTGTATACATTACTGTACAGTTGATTTACAATGTTTACACCTTGTTAAACAAATACATGCTTAAATCATTTGACATACTCCATACTTGTATTTTTTCAAAGTGTGTTTAATGCAGTGCTCTGAAGAAAAGTGGGAAGTGCAATGGGCTGGGTTGATGATGGAGGAAAGTCCAGGGTAGAGTCCATTCTATTTTTGCACAGGTGCATTGTCCACGGGGGCATAAGAAGGAGAGCAATGGCAGTTCAAGGTGGACAGGGTGACAGAGTGGGACACAAGGGTGACAATCAGGAGAGTCTTGTTTCCTGGCGGGGGTCTTGGCAATAGTCTCTGGCTTCTGCCTGGATCGCAAGGAACGTTTGCGGGGTGGTTATCCTTCTGCAGGGGGATGGGTGCTGGTGGCCTGTTGGTCCTGTGGCGGGGCCTCCTGTCCACTAGCGGCAGCGGAGGTGGAGGGCTGTTCAATAGCCTGGCTAGTAGCAGAGGCCTGCTGGTGTGACACTGTCTCTTTCATAATGTTGGCCATGTCTGCCAGCACCCCTGCAATGGAGACCAGGGTGGTTTTAATGGACTTCAAGTCCTCCCTGATCCCAAGTTACTTCCCTCCTGCAGCCGCATGTTCTTCTGCAACTTGTCCATGATCTGGCCCAGCCTGGGAATGTTGGTATGCTCCCAGGATCGCGGTGAGTGACTCCTGGAGAGTTGGTTGCCTGGGCCTGTCCTCCACCTGGCGCACAGCAGTCCTCTCAGCTTCCCTGTTGTCCTGTGCCTCTGTCCCCTGAACCATGTGCCCACTGCCACTGACCCCAGGTCCCTGATTGTCCTGGGTTTGTGAATTGTTTCTGAGTTTATATAGGTGCACAGCACATGTCCGTGTTTCACATTCACAATGACTGAAGTGAAACAGGAGACACAAGAATTCAGCTACAGGGGACAGGATATAAACCTCACAATGCAGAGAAGCAGACACACTCACCGCTGACACCGGTAGCGGAAGGAGCGACCGACACCAAATAAACCTCACACTGGACGCGCACGGGCGCTTCGGGCGCTCAAGCCTTGGAGCTCAACTGATGAATCTATACCAGAAGCAATGACACGAGTCACCTCAAACTCACTCATAGAGTTGTTCCATCAGCACGTCTGGGACGGCCGGACCTAGAACTCCTTCTGCAAGGACCCGAGGTGTCTTTATCAACTGATGGCTGGACAAACTGAGCCCCCTCTCACCTTCAGTCACACTCACTGCTCCCCCTACTGGTGGCAGAGAGCTCTGCCTTCTAGAGCTCACTCCTCGTGGGGTGTCACTCACTCCCCTACCGCCACCCTTCTAGTGACAGAGTAAACTGCACTGCCTTGTAGAGCTCACTCCTCGTGGGGTGTCACTCACTCCTCTTCACCCTTCTAGAGACAGAGTAAACTGCACTGCCTTGCAGATCTCACTCCTCGTGGAGTGTCACTCACTCACTTCGACACTCCTAGAGACAGAGTAAACTACTCTGCCTTGAAGATCTCCCTCCTCGTGGGGTGTCACTCCCTCCCCTCCCTCCAACCTTCTACAGACAGAGTAAACTACTCTGCCTTGAAGATCTCCCTCATCGTGGGGGGGGGGGTGACTCTCTCCCTCATTCTAGACACACAGTAAACTACTCTGCCTTGAAGATCTCCCTCCTCGTGGGGGCTGACTCACTCCCTCATTCTAGACACAGAGTAAACTACTCTGCCTTGAAGATCTCACTCCCCTCCCCCTTTCTAGAGACAGGATAAACTGCACTGCGTTGACGACCTCACACCTCGTGGGGAATGACTCACAGCTCCCTCTGCTGGTGGCAGAGACAACTGCAGCGCCTTGAAGATCTCACACCTCGGACAGTGACTCACTGCTCCCCCTGCTGGAGGCAGAGATAGCTGCAGCGCCTTGAAGATCTCACACCTCGGACAGTGACTCACAGCTCCCCCTGCGGGAGGCAGAAAGATCTCGCACCGCGTGGATAAGGTTTGCCGTTCCCCCTTTGTTGATCATTGATTAGAGCACTCATTCCTTCAAACGTATTTATTATTTATCAGTATATGTGCGGAATATGTGTCAAACACTCAGCATGAACTGTCTGGGCTGAAAGTGCGGGCATCACATCTAATCCAAAGAGAAAACTTATCAAGGACAGAGCCCATTATTGTGCGCCTGGAGGCAGGTAGGGTCACTAATGAGAACTGATCTGTGCTCTGACACTGAGCGCCTCACACTCCAAGAGCGCAGGCGCGGGAGGCGCCATCGGAGCCTTCTTAGCGCAGTAGGCAGCGCGTCAGTCTCATACTCTGAAGGTCGGAAGTTCGAGCCTCACAGAGGGCACAGCTTTTATTTATTTCACTACTTCATTCATACATCTATTTTATTTCCCCTACTCCACAATACAAACTGAACAATGCATTTATCCCAAAACATTACTTTCATCGCTATAACCGTGTACTCTTTATTTTGGCACTGTCTCAAATATATCTTGCAATTTTAAATATCCCAGCTATGTTTCCTGATTATCAACGGATAATGTACCTATAACTGTACATTATAATGACGTTGTATTCCGAGTCCAGGAAGCGTCGCCTCTGACTTCCATTAGAAGGACAAAGGACTCTGGGATAACTTGTCATGTTCTTACAAGTCTCTAAATCGGGGTGTTTTTCTTATGTAATATGTGCCCCCCCCCCCCCCCAGACCTCTAAAGGACCCCCAGCTCAGCGGGGAGCGCATCACCCGCTCCTGTGGTTTAGTTCACATCCTGGGGTCTATGGTTTCTTTTTATGGTTACACGGTCAGGGCTGCATAACCCTGGATGCAAGAAAACACGGATTGGACTCACTCCTCCGGACTGGCCTGGAGCTCAGTGAGATCAGTGCGTGCAGTCCCGCAGGCTGCTGCTCCCAGCCTTGTTCAAGGCGGCTACAGGATCGCAACATTATCCCTGGAAAGCGAAGTGGAACTGGAAATCAGCATTTCAGTTTTTTAAAAGGTTAAAAAAAACAGCTAAATGTAGAATCAGAATAATTTAAAAATGGAAACGCCGACTTGAACCCTGGACCCTCAGATCAAAAGTCTGATGCTCTACAGACTGAGCTATCCGGGATCGTGATTTAACATTCTGACTGAAGCTTCTTAAAGAAGGATGTAGGGAGGCAGTGCAGTAGGATTTTATTGTTTTAGCATTTCTTTATTTTTCAGTAATGTAGAAATTTAGGGCCAGATGTAGGAAGGCTTTTGCGACTCACAAACAGTGAAAAACGCCGTTTGCGAGGCGGAAAAGCTCTTACGCCATGCAGAATCACATTTTGCGAGTCGGTACCGACTCGCAAAATGTGATTCCGACTCGCAAATAGGAAGGGGTGTTCCCTTCCTATTTGCGACCGCATCACGATGTAGAGTTGATTTGTGACCGCGAAAGCGGTAGCAAATCCACTCGCAGTTACCATCCACTTGAAGTGGATGGTAACTCATTCGCAAAAGGGAAGGGGTCGCCATGGGACCCCTTCCCCTTTGTGAATGCTCACAAAAATATTTTTTCAGAGCAGGCAGTGGGCTCTGAAAAAAACCGAAACAAAAAGGTTTCGGTATTTTTTCTATTTGCAGCTCGTTTTCCTTTAAGGAAAACGGGCTGCAAAGAGAAAAAAAAAACTGCTTTATATAAAAGCAGTCACGGACATGGTGGTCTGCTGTCTCCAGCAGGCCACCATCACCGTGAGTGCCTAGACTCGCTATGGGGTCGCAAACTGCGACCCACCTCATAAATATTTATGAGGTGGGTCTTTGCGACCCCATAGCGAGTCGCAGAAGGTGTCTGAGACACCTTTCTGCATTTCGTTTTGTGAGTTGCAAATTGCGAGTCGCTGGGAGTCGCAATTTACAACTCGCAAAAGGGAACCTTCCTACATCTGGCCCTTAGTCCCTTCTCCCTTTTGATGACCAACACTGCTTCCTTCCAAAGGAAAGAACACAGCCCCTCTGCACCCCAGCCAGAGTTTGTAGATGTGACTCAGACACAACAGTCTGGTTACAACGGCCCCTACAGGGTGGACGAAAGGACGCAGCCAGGCCAGGTTTACATCACACTAGCAGCAGCCCAGTCACTAGGAGTACACACAGAAACCCAGCTGCACAGACGTAGCAGGAAGGGCTGGTGGTAGCCTTCAGCACCTGCTGCGCAGGTGAATTCCACTTTATCCGCATATCAAATGGCTGCTACCAGATGACAGAAATTACATGGCCTGGACACTGTGAAGGCTGAATTTTTCCTAATAAATATTCATGTTTTTCAAATTATGAACCTGCATAAAATTTTGTTAACATAGAAAATAATGTGAACTTGGAAAATGTGCCCACTTGATTGGCCGCCATTCATCATGAAGAGTCTTTATTAAATACTCATCAATATTAATTTATGTGCTCATGTTTAGGCTAATGTAGTAGTCTGTCATATTAATAACTTCAAACATTCATTTGCTTTATAAAATTGTAGGCCTTAAATTAGCAAAGTTTGGGCTTAGTTGCACCGTCTGATGTTAAGCTGCACAATTCAAATATTGCCAAAAGAAATGTACTCTTGACGAAATGAATACATGCATTGTTTCCCACTGCGTTGACCAAATGGTAGTGAATGTTTTAACTTTCCCACAGGAATGGCTTGCTAGACTATTTTGTAGTAGTAGGCACAACATTGTATAGTTTAGTGCATGAGAAAACAATGTCCCCAGGAGCTAACAATGGATGCGCTGACTGAAGTACGGAAGGATACAAAACTGTTACCTGACAAATCCGACGATGGGAACAGGAGAAGAAGAGCCAACCATCAACATGTGAAAGGCAATATTAGTTATATCTTAGATTTAGAAATGAGCTCTCATTGGACTAATTGTAACATGGGAAGTTCTTTGAACAATTTTAACTTAACCCAACTACAGAGCAAGGGACAAAGCCATTCTGCTTATTCTATTCTGCTGAAGGAGCTGACGAGTTCCTAGAGACCTTATTGCTTACATTCTGATATAAAATACGGAGCCCTAGACTTTGCATTATGATGGTTCAGATTGGTTAGAATCCACGCATCTGGACCATTCCCTTCCATGGCCTGTTACTGATGCTGACCGAACTGATGTCCAACTGACGAAGATGATCGTAGCTTGCCGATCTATGCTGAGGAGGGGTATAACAAAATGCTATTGTTCTTGCCGTAATTTTGTTTATTGTTTCTAGGTATCAACCACTGTTTTGTTAGAGCCAGCTAGATATTTTTCCAAATTAACTTTGACTAACATGATTTGCATGAAGTCCAAACATGCTTTTCTAATCTGACGATAGAGAGAGAGACCTGAGATGCTAATGAATTAATAATGCTAATGAATTATTACTAAAAGAATTCAGGTTATTAATTTGCTGAACTAATGTATGTCATTTCTAATGTGCAGTTGTTCTTGTTATTGATTTGTACCGTGATCTTAGAATGCATAATAGCCAATGTCCTCATTAAACTGAGATTCCTTAGATGATTTGGTCAAGCAGTGTTGTTTGTGTATGTCTATGACCTGGTTTTGAGACTAATCTACATGATATTAACAGTGTTAATACAGGGAAATACATTTTCTAATCCTTTTCATAAAGGTGTGGTTATCCATGGTCAAAGGGGTCATGGTGCATGAGATTATTAATTCCAAAGATTATTGATACTGTTGATTGATATTATTGATGGATTGTACTGAATTTGTGACTTATGGTAAGAGATTCTCTAAGCGCAGTCAAAAGGTCCATCAAACCTCTAACGTGTCCCCTTATAGATTGAATCAAGAAGCCAAATAAGGTCAGACGCGCTAACAACACGAGGACAATCAAAAAAGGACAATGTAAAAAGGAGTTCCATTTTTGCGTGAACACTTGTCTTCAGCCGTGTACTCTATGGCCAACACAACAGCGTTCTAAGGGTTGGGCAAACTGGGCAATTGCCCTGCAGCCCTCCTTCCAAGGGACTCCATGGGGAAGTGAACTTTCTCTCTATCTCACGTCTGTTTATTTCTCTATCTCAAACTTAAATGTAGTATTCAATATTGCCTGGCATCATGTGCCTTCAGGTACAAGAAAAAGGATGATAAAATGCACAACTGTTCCAGACAGGGGCCCCTAAAGCATGCCTTGCCCAGGACCCCCAAAATCCTTAAGATAACACTGGGCCAACATCCTTACCATTATCAAGTACAGAACCTGCCAGGACCCCCTGACACAAGTCCACAGAGCAGGACAATGCTGGGTTAGTCAGAAGTTGTGAAAACAGGAGCAGAATTGCAGATGGAATTTGGGAAGTCCACCTTGAGTCTACAGGGGCTTCTTGGTCTAAAAGTGGACCCCAGTGAGGTTGTATATTTGTGGGGTATTTCTAGAGGGAGTACCGAGCTATGAAGCCGGGGAGCTGTGTATGTGAGAGAAGAATAACAAGAAAGGCCTTCGGTATGGAGCCCTCCAATATTTATCCAAAGTCAGAAGGAGGTTGTCTTCAAGGATAAGCTATTGACTGGCATGTCTACCTGCATGCTGTGCACGGGAGACAGACTTGTGACAAGCACTCTGGGTGATTAGACTAAACACGTGAACTGGCACTGCCTGAACAACTGCTGTACAACTTCTACTGTGAATGAACAAGGCGTCATAGACAGGAGCTGCAACTTAAACCCTTCTGAGCCGCGGACATAGTGGTTACGTCCCGCAGCACAGTGCTCCTGTGCCGAGGATGTAACCATTACATCCTCGTAACCATTACGTAACCATTACGTCCTCGGCACGGAGCCCGGAGGGAGCGCTAGCGCTCCCTCCGTGGGGTTCCCCGCCACCCCCCCAAAGCGGGGATGGAAGGGGAAGACCTTTCCCTTCCACCCCCACCCCCCGTAATGACGTCAGCGCGCGATCGCGCGCTGACATCATTACCCACTGCCGGTCGCACTGGAAGCCATTTGCTTCCAGTGCGGCGAAGAGAGAAACAGGTAAGTTTCTCCTCCGACGGGTGGGGGGTTTGGGCCAAAGAGGCACCAGGGGGAAAGGAAAGGCTTTTTCTTTCCCCCGGTGTCTCTTTAAGCATTCCTGCTGCCCGATCGCATTGCGGAATGCCCACTAGACGCCAGGGATTTTTTTTTTTTTTTTTAATGTGTAAGTGTTTGGGAGCGGCCCCTTGGGCAAGGGTCGCTCCCATTTGGGGGCATGTTTATTGTGGCCATTTCTGCCCCCCTTGGGGGCAGATCGGCCTATTATTTTTAGGCCAATCTGCCCCCAAGGGGGGGGCAGATGCCACTAGATGCCAGTTTATTTATTTTTTTATTTACTGTGAAATGTTTTGCGTTGGGGAGCGGCCCCTTGGGCAAGGGTCGCTCCCATTTGGGGGCATGTTTCTTGTGGCCATTTCTATTATTTTTAGGCTGATCTGCACCCAAGGGGGGCAGAAGCCACTTAGACACCAGGGATAGTGTGTGTGTTAGTGGAGGGGGGCAACCCCTTGGGCAAGGGTCGCCCCCCTTTGGGGGCACGTGTACCAAGGCCATTCCTGCCCCCCTTGGGGACAGATCAGCCTATTATTTTTAGGCTCATCTGCCCCCAAGGGGGGGCAGAAACCACTAGAACGCCAGGGATTTTTAAAAATATGTTTATTTATGTGGGGGGCGTCCCCTTGGGCAAAGGGGGCATTGAACTGTTGGCCATTTCTGGCCCCCTGTGGGGCAGATGGGCCTATTTTGTTTAGGCCCATCTGCCTCCAAATGGGGCGGAAGCCACGTAGGCACCAGGGATAGTGTGTGTGGTTTGTTTTTTGTTTGGGGGTAGGCCCTTGGGCAAGAGTCGCTCCCACTGGGGACACACTACAAAAGGTATTTTCTGCCCTCATTGGGGCAGATAGGCCTATTTTTTAGTAGGCCCATCTGCCTCTATGGCAGAATCCACTTAGGCACCAATTTCTAAATGATTGATGGTGGGATGTTTGTCAACAGACGAAGTATTTGCATTTATGATCATTTTTTCCTCCTTTTTGTTCTAGTTCAAAGCTTTTGCTTTCTTTGCTGTGGCTTCTTGCGGTTTTGGAGGTGGTTGACCTGCGGTTTGCATAGTTGCATGTTTAAGGTAAGTAAAAACAATTTACTCCAAAGAAGTATTGTTGCAATGCTTGAATGACATGTTTGTAGGGGGTGTACTAAATGCAGGTTTGTGTGAAATTGTCCTTAGATTTGTGCACAATGATATTTGTGTTGTCTTATTTCTAGTTTGCTTTTCTTTTTTTCTTTTTAGTGGGATATCATTGGTGATTGCTGTGTCTGTGCAGAGTAGTTGCTGGTGCTTCAAGCTTTTTCAGGCAAGTGAGCGGTATAGTTTTTGAGTTTATAACTCTTACTAATAAAGCTACATTTTATTACTTATCTTACACAGTGCTGGTTGTTGGTGGTGCATTTGTCCAGTTAATTTTTGTAGAAAAGATCATGGCTAGCCGCAGGATGACCGCTCAGCAGGTGGTTGGTATGCTTTTTGAGTCATTGTCTGATCATGATTATAAGACGGACTCTGCATCTGAGGCAGAGGAGGAAGTGAGGGATTCTGGCAGTGAAGTTTCTGTCGGAGAGGAATCTTCTGATGAGGAAGCCACACTCAGTGCAGATGAAGGGCCTGTTTCAGAGGAGGACACTGATGTGCCATTAGTGCCGCAACCTGGGGCTGAAAGGTTTCCTGTTAGAAGACCTGAACTCTGGGTTGCCCCAAACATGGAGCAGCCAGAGTTGCCTGCCTTTACTGGTCTCCCGGGGTGTAAAGTGAATACTGAGAACTTTTTGCCTGTCAATTTCTTTGAGTTATTCATGGATGATGTGTTTTTGGAAGAGATTGTTGAGCAGACTAATTTGTATGCGGAGCAGCATTTGAGGGACAATTCTGCTAGACCTAGGCCGCACTCTAGAGCTGCCCAGTGGATTCCCACAAATTTGGAGGAGATGAAAAGGTTTTTAGGTTTGACTCTTTTGATGGGGTTGATAAGGAAGCCGTCACTGGCTTCTTATTGGTCTACTAGTCCCTTGATGGCAACAGCTATATTTCCTGCAACAATGAGTCGTAATCGGTATTTGCTTCTTCTTAGGATGCTGCATTTTATTGACAATGCATTAGCCTTGCCACGATATCACCCTGATTCTGACAGTCTTTTTAAGATTAGGCCTGTCCTTGTTCATTTTGTAGATCAGTTTTCAGAGGTCTATGTTCCAGGCAATAGCTGTGGACGAGTCTTTGGTCCTCTTCAAGGGGCGTTTGGTTTTTAGGCAGTACATTCCTAGCAAGAGGGCACGATGTGGAATTAAATTGTATATACTGTCTGAAAGTAGTACAGGATATGTGTATAATTTCTGTGTCTACACTGTTAGGGATTCCAGTATTGACCCCCATGGTTGTCCTCCCACTTTTGGAGATACTGAGAAAATTGTGTGGAAACTTGGTAGACGACTGTTCAACAAAGGTCACCATTTGTATGTAGATAACGTTTACACTGGAGTGCAGTTGTTCAAGGAATTGTTTAGAGTGGACACTGTTGCTTATGGCACAATTCGTTGTAACCGGAAAGGCTATCCAAGGGAGCTTGTCTGTAAAAAACTTCAGAGGGGACAGTGCAGTGCCTTGCGGAATGATGAGCTGCTAGCTTTGAAGTTTTCAGACAGGAGGGATGTCTACATGCTAAGTACCATCCATGATGAGAGTACTTCCCCCGTGACTGTTTGGGGCCAGGTTGCTGAAGTGCGCGGACTTGTGTGCATTTTAGATTATAATAAGCACATGGGAGGTGTAGATAGAGTTGATCAAAGGTTAGAACCTTATACTGCTATTCGTAAGTCTTACGTTTGGTATAAGAAGTTAGCAATTCACCTCTTCCACTTAGCAACTTTTAATGCTTTTATTGTGTTTAAGGATAGGTCTCCAGAGTCAAAGATGACATTTGTGAAATTTCAGGAGTCAGTGATAGAGAGCCTTATTGTGGTGGAACAGGCCAGAGTTCCTAGAGAAGCAGTGGTGGAGGATGTGGCTAGATTGAAAGATCGCCACTTTGCTGAGCACATTCCTCCCACACCCAAAAAAGACTTTCCAGCTAAGAAATGTAGAGTGTGTTTTCGAAGAGTTATCCGGAGGGAGACTCGAATGTACTGCCCAGATTGTCCTTCAAAGTCTGGGCTGTGTGTGGGTGGTTGTTTTAAGAATTACCACACCCTGAAGAATTACTGGGAACAACCATGAGTGTAAACTCAGGTCTGTTTTGTATTTTCATGTGTTCAGTTTCATGGTTAGCATTTCTGTCATGTACTTAGTTAGAGCTTTTGTGTTTGTAGTTTTGTAATTATTTCTAATTAGTTAGGGGTTTCTTTGTTTAAAAAAAAAAAAAAGTGATGCTATTGTGTGTGGAGTGGGGCTTGGCTGAGGGTGTACATAGTGTACATATTGACTTGCTCTTGGCTACTGCAACACACTGCCAGCCAAACACCAGTCCACACACTCCCATCAGCTGGTGTGATTGTTGTATCAGGCATGTGGGCGTATGTAAGTGATGCGAGTGTTGTAATGTGCTGGGCCCGTGGCTGGCGGC
Source organism: Pleurodeles waltl (assembly GCF_031143425.1). Lineage (NCBI taxonomy): Eukaryota > Metazoa > Chordata > Amphibia > Caudata > Salamandridae > Pleurodeles > Pleurodeles waltl. The sequence continues at coordinate 10,556,549 of NW_027150097.1, read as the reverse complement.
GTGAATGGTCTTGTGCATGTCATGTATGCAAGGTGTGTGAATGGACTGTAAAGCGGTTGGTGCCTTGCCGTGGCTTTACAGCTCACGAGCTGTGAGTCATTGGTTCAGTTTTTTGGCCTTTCAGTTATTAACAGTGCATTTCATTTTTGTGAAATCTCTTGTTAATAAAATTTGATCCACTGAACCATCACTCACCCTCGTGCCAAATCCAACCAGTATGTGTGGTAAAAATGACAAAACCTGCTCTGCTATAATCAGGCGTCGCAGCACACCTGTGACACGCTAGGTGCCTCGGGTGGGACCCCGATGATGAAGCATGCCACAAACTTGGTTGGTGGGTGAGGGGTCTTTTTCACATAACCTAAGTGCATTTCTTTTCACAATTTTAGTGTTTGGCACATCACAGACGTATGTGGACACATCAAACTGATATATTACAAAACTACCTGTGTTTGGGGGGGAGGGGGCACCTATGTTTTTGGTCCTGGGTGCGGCCTTCATCTAGGGAAACCTACCAAACCCAGACATTTTTTAAAACTAGACGCCCCAAGGAGTCCAGGGAGGTGTGGCTTGCGTGGATCCCCCAACATTTTCTTACTCAGACTCCTCTGCAAACCTCAAAATTTGCTTAAAAAAGCGTATTTTCCTGACTTTCGTTTGTACGATCACCGCTCCAGCACAAAATTCCTACTCCCCAGCGTTCCCCTTAGGCCCCCAAGTAAAATGACACCTCACTTGTGTGGGTCCCCAAAGCAGAGTCAGCCTAAAGATGTATAAAAGAAGAATATGTCCTTATCAACTCGCTGTGCTATCCCCTTTATCTCTACAGGTTTTTGGCCTTTTTCTGTTGCAGGCACCTGGTCCACCCACACAAGTGAGGTATCATTTTTATCGGGGGACTTGGGGGAACACTGGGTGGAAGCAAATTTGTGGCTCCTCTCAGATTCCAGAACTTTCTGTCACCGAAATGTGAGGAAAATGTGTTTTTTAGCCAAATTTTGAGGTTTGCAAAGGATTCTGGGTAACAGAACCTGGTCAGAGCCCCACAAGGCACCCCATCTTGGATTCCCCTAGGTCTCTAGTTTCCAAAAATGCACAGGTTTGGTAGGTTTCCCTAGGTGCTGGCTGAGCTAGAGGCCAACATCTACAGGTAGGCACTTTGCAAAAAACACCTCTGTTTTCTGTCAAAAAATGTGATGTGTCCACGTTGTGTTTTGGGGCGTTTCCTGTCGCAGGCGCTAGGCCTACCCACACAAGTGAGGTATCATTTTTATCGGGAGACTTGGGGGAACGCTGGGTGGAAGGACATTTGTGGCTCCTCTCAGATTCCAGAACTTTCTGTCACCGAAATGTGAGGAAAATGTGTTTTTTTAGCCACATTTTGAGGTTTGCAAAGGATTCTGGGTAACAGAACCTGGTCAGAGGCCCACAAGTCACCCCATCTTGGATTCCCCTAGGTCTCTAGTTTTAAAAAATGCACAGGTTTGGTAGGTTTCCCACAAGTGAGGTATCATTTTTATCAGGAGACTTGGGGGAACATAGAATAGCAAAACAAGTGTTATTGTCCCTTGTCTTTCTCTACATTTTTTCCGTCCAAATATAAGAGTGTGTGTAAAAAAGATGTCTATTTGAGAAATGCCCTGTAATTCACATGCTAGTATGGGCACCCCGGAATTCAGAGATGTGCAAATAACCACTGCTCCTCAACACCTTATCTTGTGCCCATTTTGGAAATACAAAGGTTTTCTTGATAGCTATTTTTTGTTGTATACCCGGTATAGAATGAAAACCCACTGCAGGGTGCAGCTCATTTATTGGCTCTGCGTACCTAGAGTTCTTGATGAACCTACAAGCCCTATATATCCCCGCAACCAGAAGAGTCCAGCAGACGTAACGGTATATTGCTTTAAAAAATCTGACATTGCAGGAAAAAGTTACAGAGTAAAATGTAGAGAAAAATTGCAGTTTTTTTCCACCTCAATTTCAAATTTTTTTTTTTTTCAGTTGATATTTTCTGTAGGAAACCCTTGTAGGATCTACACAAATTACCCCTTGCTGAATTCAGAATTTTGTCTACGTTTCAGAAATGTTTCGGTTTCTGGGATCCAGCATTGGTTTCACACCCATTTCTGTCACTGACTGGAAGGAGGATGAAAGCACAAAAATTGTAAAAATGGGGTATGTCCCAGTAAAATGCCAAAATTGTGTTGAAAAATTGGGTTTTCTGATTCAAGTCTGCCTGTTCCTGAAAGCTGGGAAGCTGGTGATTTTAGCACCGCAAACCCTTTGTTGATGCCGTTTTCAGGAAAAAAACCACAAGCCTTCTTCTGAAGCCCCTTTTTCCAATTTCTTTGAAAAAAAAAACATTTTCACTGTACTTTGGCTAATTTCTTGGCCTCCTTCTGGGGAACCCACAAAGTCTGGGTACCTCTAGAATCCCTAGGATGTTGAAAAAAAGGACGCAAATTTGGCGTGGGTAGCTTATGTGAACAAAATGTTATGAGGGCCTAAGCGCGAACTGCCCCAAATAGCCAAAAAAAGGCTCGGCACAGGAGGGGGAAAAGGCCTGGCAGCGAAGGGGTTATGATCAGGCACACGGAAGACCATTCTCCAGGTTGTCATCATGGCACTCAGTGGACCACTATACTTTACAGATCGTACGAGCCTTCATACACTCAAACACTCTGCTACTGTTGGACCTGGCCCTTTTAGCAGGGTCATCCCCACACTTTTTGCCTCCTCCCTCCTAATTTTTCTGACCATGTTTTGTAGGCTTTAGGACTCTGGGCACTTTACCACTGCTAAAGTGCATATGCTCTCTGTGTACACTGTATTGGTGATTGGTTTATCCCTGATGGGCACATTTAATTTACTAATAAGTCCCAAGTAAAGTGCACTAGAGGTGACCAGGGCCTGTAAATCAAATGCTACTGGTGGGCCTGAAGCACTGATTGTGCCACCCACATGAGTAGCCCTGTAAACATGGCTCAGACCTGCCACTGCAGTGTCTGTGTGTGCAGTTTTAAACTGCTAATTCGACCTGGCAAGTGTATCCACTTGCCAGGCCCAAACCATCCTTTTTTGTACATGTAAAGCACCCCTAAGGTAGGCCCTAGGTAGCCCCATAGGCAGGGTGCAGTGTATGTTAAAGGTAGGATATGTACTGATGTGTTTTACATGTCCTGACAGTGAAATACTGCCAAATTTGTTTTTCACTGTTGCAAGGCCTATCGCTCTCAAAGGTTAACATGGGGGCTGCCTTTAAATACCTATTAAGTACAGTTTCCCTTTGGGAGCAGATAGAGATGTGGAATTTGGGGTCTCTGAACTCACAATTTAAAAATACATCTTTTGGTAAAGTTGTTTTTTAGATGGTCAGTTTGAAAACACCACTTTTAGAAAGTGGGCATTTTCTTGCTTAAACCATTCTGTGACTCTGCCTGCTTGTTTATTCCCTGTCTGGCGTCAGACTGACAATTGAGCTGTTTGTGAATCTCCACTACACAGTGACACAAAGGGAGCTGGGGTATAGCATGCATATCCTGATGGGCCATCTGGGTTAGAGTGGAGGGAGGAGTTGTCACTTACACCTGAAAGGGCTGTGCCTGCCCTCACACAATGCCGTCTCCAACTCCCTGGTGTGTGTCTGGGGCCAGGCCTGGCCAAGGCAGGATCTTGTGAACAACAGAGACTTCCCTTTGAAGGTTGCCTACTTCAAAGGCAGAAAGGAGAATAAGTAGTGGGCCCAAAACCCCAGATTTTCAGATTACTTCAAGGATTCAAGAGGAACATCTGTCAGGAGAAGAGCTGAAAACCTGAAGGAGAAGTGCTTCCCTGCCTGTGACTGTGCTTTGTTGGGCTATCTTGCAGTTGCTGTTTCTGTCTGAGAAAGGGGACAAAGACTGGACTTTGTAGTATATTCCTGCTTGTGAAGCATCTCCAAGGGCTTGGACTGAGCTTGCCTCCTGTTTTGAAGTCTCAGGGCCATTGAAGGCTTCCCCTCCCAGCACCTGGACTCTCTGCTGAGACTCCTGCCCTGCCAAGTGGTGCCCTATCCAGTCACGGGCCCTTGAAAGGTGAAGCTGGTAGCACAAGGACACGCATAGGAAGCCGTGCGGGAAAAATTTCAACGCACCACCTGCAATGTAGCTGTAAAAAAAGCACCACCCACCTCACGGCTGAAATCGACGCACCACCATTAATGCATCACCTGCATCGTGGCTGGAGAAATGACGCGACACCCGCTGGCGGCTGCTGAAAATGATGCAAACCCCATGCAATGCATCACCGTGCGGCTGGATTTTGCATGCATCATCGCTGGGCATCCAAATCAATGTGAAGGGATCCAAGGTGCTCCATTCGGAAATCGACTCATCGTTCACTTGCATTAAAGAAAAACGACACCTCGCCTACCTGACTAGAGAAGAAACGACGCACAGCCGCAAAGACACTTGCGAGTAAGAAATCAAAGCATCGCTGACTCTTCCGATGCACGGTCGCCTGTGCAGCTTTAGTTTGTGATGCAAACCAGGTACTTTGTGTAACAACTACTTTCCATTGTTTTCTATGGAGAAAGACTCTTTTTACTTTATAAATTCATCACTTGATCTGTGTATGTTGGATTTTTGTTGTTTCGGTCTTGTTTGATTTAGATAAATATTGGCAATTTTTCTAAACTGGTATGGTCTCCATTTTGTAGCGTTTTCACTGTATTATTGTGTGTGGTGAGAAAAATACTTTACACATTGCCTTTAAGATAATCCTGACTGCTTGTGCCAAGCTACCAAGGAGGTGAGCAGGGGTTATCTTAAGTGTGTATCTTCATTGCCCTGACTAAAGTGAGAGTCTCTGCTTGGACAGAGTGCAAACTGACTGCCAACCAGAGACCCCATTTCTAACAGCTACCAAGGCACTGGTCTTACCACACGTGAAACACTTAGAGCACATGCTTTTCCAGGCTTCACTAAGAGCCTGCAGCAAGGAGGCAGAGGGGTACCTCTATGATTTCTGAATGTGAATATCTTTAGCAAGATCAGAAGTGGGATTTGCTGGTTTGAGACCTATACATTTTGACACAGTCTAAAAATCAAAAAACTCCATTCATCTATGTTCTCCAGTACCACAGAGACCACAACAGCAGGACCCTTTGAACATACAAAATATTTTACGTACTTGTAAACTCAGGATCTTGTTTACTAATAGATAAGGATAGGCTATTTAAAATGTTAACCTGCCCATATAGGGAAAAGGTCCCAAAAGGTATTTTCACTGTGGTAGATCAAGCTGTCCTATGTAAAAAATCAGAGTGCAGCCTAAAATACTAATACTATATCTCTGGAACAGGACCAGCTAGAAAAATAATTAAACAAATATTTTAATAGATATTAAAAATGCAATTCACTGGGGAAGTAGGATTTTTAATACAAATCAAGGTAAAGTAACTGTTAAAAAGTATCTTTTCCCTGCATGAAGTTCATGGAGGCTAATTTTCAATAACTCTCCAGCTTCTGCCAGCCTGTACGTGGCCTGAATAATTTGTGAAATTCTTCCCAGGAGCTACACAATAGGTCACTGTTATAAACGTGTCGGTCTGAATGGGCAGGTGTAGGAGGCTGGACTGGCTTGTAGTGAGTACCAAGGGGTACTTGCACCTTGCACCAGGCCCAGTTATCCCTTATTAGTGTATAGGGTGTCTAGCAGCTTAGGCTGATAGATAATGGTAGCTTAGCAGAGCAGCTTAGGCTGAACTAGGAGACGTGTGAAGCTACTACAGTACCACTTAGTGTCATATGCACAATATCATAAGAAAACACAATACACAGTTATACTAAAAATAAAGGTACTTTATTTTTATGACAATATGCCAAAGTATCTTAGAGTGTACCCTCAGTGAGAGGATAGGAAATATACACAAGATATATATACACAATAGCAAAAATATGCAGTATAGTCTTAGAAAACAGTGCAAACAATGTATAGTTACAATAGGATGCAATGGGGAAACATAGGGATAGGGGCAACACAAACCATATACTCCAGAAGTGGAATGCGAACCACGAATGGACCCCAAACCTATGTGACCTTGTAGAGGGTCGCTGGGACTATTAGAAAATAGTGAGAGTTAGAAAAATAACCCTCCCCAAGACCCTGAAAAGTGAGTGCAAAGTGCACTAAAGTTCCCCTAAGGACAAAATAGTTGTGTTAGAGGGAAAATGCAAGGAAAACACAAATCAGCAATGCAACAACGATGGATTCCTGACTGAGGGTACCTGTGGAACAAGGGGACCAAGTCCAAAAGTCACAAGCAGCTCGGAGATGGGCAGATGCCCAAGAAATGCCAGCGGTTGGTGCAAAGAAGCTCTTACTAGGCTGAAGAACTGTGAATACTGCAGGAACGACAAGGGCTAGAGACTTCCCCTTTGGAGGATGGATCCCCCACGCCTTGGAAAGTCGTGCAGAAGTGTTTTCCCGCCGGATGGACGCCAACAAGCCTTGCTACACGCAAATTGTGCGTTTGGCGTTTTTGGATGCTGCTGGGGCCCAGGAGGGACCAGGAGGTCGCAAATTGGACCTGCAGAGAGAGGGGACGTCGAGCAAGACAAAGAGCCCTCACTGAAGCAGGTAGTACCCGGAGAAGTGCCAGAAACAGGCACTACGAGGATGCGTGAAACGGTGCTCGCCGAAGTTGCACAAAGGAGTCCCACGTCGCCGGAGACCAACTTAGAAAGTCGTGCAATGCAGGTTAGAGTGCCGTGGACCCAGGCTTGGCTGTGCACACAGGATTTCCGCCGGAAGTGCACAGGGGCCGGAGAAGCTTGCAAAGTCGCGGTTCCCAGCAATGCAGCCCAGCGAGGTGAGGCAAGGACTTACCTCCACCAAACTTGGGCTGAAGAGTCACTGGACTGTGGGGGTCACTTGGACGGTGTCGCTGGATTCGAGGGACCTCGCTCGTCGTGCTGAGAGGAGACCCAAGGGACCGGAGATGCAGCTTTTTGGTGCCTGCGGTTGCAGGGGGAAGATTCCGTCGACCCACGGGAGATTTCTTCGGAGCTTCTGGTGCAGAGAGGAGGCAGACTACCCCCACAGCATGCACAAGCAGGAAAACAGTCGAGAAGGCGGCAGGATCAGCGTTACAGAGTTGCAGTAGTCGTCTTTGCTACTATGTTGCAGGTTTGCAGGCTTCCAGCGCGGTCAGCGGTCGATTCCTTATCAGAAGGTGAAGAGGGAGATGCAGAGGAACTCGGCTGAGCTCATGCATTCGTTATCTAAAGTTTCCCCAGAGACAGAGACCCTAAATAGCCAGAAAAGAGGGTTTGGCTACCTAGGAGAGAGGAAAGGCTACTAACACCTGAAGGAGCCTATCACAAGGAGTCTCTGACGTCACCTGGTGGCACTGGCCACTCAGAGCAGTCCAGTGTGCCAGCAGCACCTCTGTTTCCAAGATGGCAGAGGTCTGGAGCACACTGGAGGAGCTCTGGACACCTCCCAGGGGAGGTGCAGGTCAGGGGAGTGGTCACTCCCCTTTCCTTTGTCCAGTTTCGCGCCAGAGCAGGGGCTAAGGGGTCCCTGAACCGGTGTAGACTGGCTTATGCAGAATTGGGCACATCTGTGCCCAACAAAGCATTTCCAGAGGCTGGGGGAGGCTACTCCTCCCCTGCCTTCACACCATTTTCCAAAGGGAGAGGGTGTCACACCCTCTCTCAGAGGAAGTTCTTTGTTCTGCCATCCTGGGCCAGGCCTGGCTGGACCCCAGGAGGGCAGCTGCCTGTCTGAGGGGTTGGCAGCAGCAGCAGCTGCAGTGAAACCCCAGGAAGGGCAGTCTGGCAGTACCAGGGTCTGTGCTACAGACCACTGGGATCATGGAATTGTACCAACAATGCCAGGATGGCATAGAGGGGGCAATTCCATGATCATAGACATGTTACATGGCCATATTCGGAGTTACCATGGTGAAGCTACATATAGGTAGTGACCTATATGTAGTGCACGCGTGTAATGGTGTCCCCGCACTCACAAAGTTCAGTGAATTGGCTCTGAACAATGTGGGGGCACCTTGGCTAGTGCCAGGGTGCCCTCACACTAAGTAACTTTGCACCTAACCTTTACCAGGTAAAGGTTAGACATATAGGTGACTTATAAGTTACTTAAGTGCAGTGTAAAATGGCTGTGAAATAACGTGGACGTTATTTCACTCAGGCTGCAGTGGCAGGCCTGTGTAAGAATTGTTAGAGTTCCCTATGGGTGGCAAAAGAAATGCTGCAGCCCATAGGGATCTCCTGGAACCCCAATACCCTGGGTACCTCAGTACCATATACTAGGGAATTATAAGGGTGTTCCAGTAAGCCAATGTAAATTGGTAAAAATGGTCACTAGCCTGTCAGTGACAATTTGAAAGTAATGAGAGAGCATAACCACTGAGGTTCTGGTTAGCAGAGCCTCAGTGAGACAGTTAGGCACCACACAGGGAACATATACATGCACACCTATGAGCACTGGGGCCCTGTGTGACAGGGTCCCAGTGACGCATACATATAGGCCACAAACTTATGAGCACTGGGGTCCTGACCAGCAGGATCCCAGTGACACATAACAAACATACTGAAAACATAGTGTTTTCACTATGAGCACTGAGGCCTGGCTATCAGGATCCCAGTGAGACAGTGAAAACAGTGACAAACACTCTGACATACACTCACAAACAGGCCAAAAGTGGGGGTAACAAGGCTAGAAAGAGGCTACCTTCTCACAGCAGGGATGACTTCTTTGAGCTCAGCAGAAGAGTGGGGCTGTGCCCCTCTTGTTGACACCACAGTGTCAAATCCTGCATGACAGGTCTGTACACCCCTGTCCAAGAAGGGACCACAATCCTTGTCAGGGTAAAGCACAACACAACCCAAATTATCCTGTGCTCACCCTCTGGTAGCTTGGCACAGAGCAGGCACGCTTAACTTAGAAGGCAATGTGTAAAGTATTTGTGCAAAAAAATAATACAGTAACACAGTGAAAACACCACAAAAATACACTGCACAAGTTTAGAAAAACATAAAATAAAATTGAAATGATGAACATCCAATGTACACAAGCAGAGTTATGAATTTTTAAAGATTAAATCCCACTAAAGTGCTTAGAAACACAAAAGCTCCAACAGAGGCTATCACAGCATTGCTGACGGAGTCATTTCCAATAATTCGACACCACAGGCACCGGTCATGGAGTCGCACAGACCCCCAGGTATAGTACCTTTTCAAAACGAAGAAATAAAGACATCGCACAGAGTTGGAGAGATGAGGCTCCGCTGGGGCCGGTGCGGCGCCAGTCCCTCCTTGCGGTGTCCGGGGAGGTGAGGCATCAGTTCCGTACTGCGAGGTAGGTGAAGTCGCGGCATTGGTTCAGTTCAGTTCCAGAGGGAGCTGGTGCAACATCAGTGGCAATGCGTCGGTTCCTTGTGACCCAGCGGGGTCAATGGATCCAATCGGTCAAGACGTGATGTGTTGACTTCACAGTGTCGCGATGACACTGCGTGATGTCAGCGGTGTCGCGACAACATCAGTCTTGCGTTGCATGCCACAGTCGTTGCATGCAGCGATGTCCACAGAGTGGGGGCAGGCTGCGAAGTCGATGCTAGTATCACTGAAGTGGTTCCCGGTGTCATTCAAGTCGGAAAACTAGCTCCAAGTCAGTAGAGGAAGTCTTTGCTGTCCCTGAGACCTCAGAACAGGAGGCAAGCTCAATCCAAGCCCTAGGAGAGCACTTTTGGGGAAGGCAGAGTCCTTTAGCGAAGTCAGAGGCCAGCAAGGCAGCAGGGCAACAAGCAGGGCAGCAGTCCTTCTCAGAAAAGCAGCCCAGATTAATCCTTTGGACAGCCAGGCAGTTCCTCTGACAGAGTGCAGGTGTAGATCCAGAAGTGTTGATTTGGTGGGGGTCAGAGACCCAGTTTATATATCCAAAATGCCTTTGAAGTGGGAGAAACTTTAAAGAGTGGTTTTGAAGTGCACAAGTTCCCCATTCAACCCAGTCCTGTCTGCCAGGATCCCAGTAGGGGAGGTTTCAGTCCTTTGTGTGAGGACAGGCCGCTGGCCTTTGAAATGTAAGAGAGAGGCCCTCCACCCTTCCTGCCCAGGGAGAACCATTCAGTATGCAAATGAATGCAGATGTGTGTTCTGTGTTTATGGCTGTCAGGGTGGAATGCACAAGGGAAGCTGTCTACCAGCACAGACCAGATGTGGATTGGAGACAGGGTGTAAGGCAGAGATTGCAGAAAGTGCAGGTAAATGCCTACTTTCTAAAAGTGGGATTTCTAAAATAATAATATTTACTCCAACTTCATCAGCAAACAAGATTTTCTATTACCATTCTGGCAATATTAAACATAATAGTGCCACTCGTTCCAGATCAGAATCTACCACTCAAAAGTATATGAGGGTAATCCTAATGCTAGTCTACGCGAGGAGCAGGCCTCACAGCAGTGGAAAATGAGTTTAGGAGTTTTTCACTACCAGGACATATAAAACACACAGATATATGTCCTGCCTTTTACCTCCATAGTACCCTGCCCTCTGGGTTACCTAGGGCCTACCTTATGGGTGGATTATATGTAGAAAAAGGGGAATTCAAGGATTGGCAAGTAGTTTTAAATGCCAAGACGAAGTGGCAGAGAAACTGCACACACAGGCCTTGCAATGTCAGGCCTGAGACATGGTTAAGGGGTTATTTATGTGGGTGGCACAATCAGTGCAGCAGGCCCACTAGTAGCATTTCATTTACAGGCCCTGATCACATGTAGTTCACTTTACTAGGGACTTATAGATAAATTAAATAGGCCAGTTGGGTAGGAACCAATAACACCATGTTTAGGGGAGAGAGCATATGCACTTTAGCACTGGTCCGCATAGTAAAGTGTTCAGAGTCCTAAAACCAGCAAAAACAGGGTCAGTAAAATTGAGGGAGCTGGGCAAAAGGTTTGGGGATGACCACCCTAAGACTGGTCTAACAAACATGTAAAACTTGCTTGGCCTTCTAAGAGAGCAAACAAGATGCCAGGACTTTTTTGTGTACTGCTTGTCTGGTTGCTGAAGGATCATGGTTTATCCGTCCAGACTTCTGTCTCCCTATTTGTTGTGGGCACAGGGCCTACTCAAATCCAGATTTTAGTGCTGCGTATAGGTGGACATCAGTGATTTCCATAGTCCACTTCCCTACATACCCCAGCTTTCAAACCCAAAGTTCAGTGTTGCTGAAGACTTTGGCCATCTTCGATTTACCCTGACACATTGTATTTTGGGCCTGTTTGCAAGAGAAGCCAGGACCTGGGAACATTTACTCCATTAATCAATTAATCAAAAAGTGGGATGTTGAGTTCCTTGAGGGCCACCCACAGCCTCGTCAAACCTACAAAGCTGGACCCTCACCCAGCCTTCCTCTAAACATTTTCTGGACTTCTGGAACAACATAAGAAAGACTCCACCTGCTGTTTGAGACTTTTGAGGGTACCTGAAAGGCTGGACCCGCTCCCATTTGTAGTCAGAATTACAAAGTGGATTCCAAGCATGAGTTGGCTGACCTCCTGTGCAGCTACAAGGACACAGTAAGCTGCAAAAGACCCTTTTTTCGATGTGCCCAGCTGTACAGTAGTAATTGGATCTGGCCCCCAAAATATGGTAAACTAGGCTAACACCATTTGCCATATTTACCTTCTAGTCATTGCATAGCATATGGTGCAGGGAAATACATAAGTGGATTGGAAAGTTAAATGTTGCATGTGATCTTCACCACCTATAGTACTATCCACTAGGGTGATAAGGAACAACATGGCTTGAGGCCTACATATGTAGCATAATTGATGCAGCTTTTAAACCTTCAGGCAAACCTTTAAAGGTAACCTTTTTGACAGGAAGGAACCATACTTTTAAATATTAAATATATTAAATACATCACCTCTATGTAGCCACATGGTATGGTGTCTAGTATTTACAGGCGGAACATGAAAGAATTTTATGTTGGTATGTTCCTATAGTGATTAGCCCTCAAAAGCTATTCTGATACTATGGCAAAAGATATAGGTGGTCATTATGAGTTTGGCGGTCCTGTTCTGCCAAGCCGGCGGTGGCGGTAACACCGCCGACAGCGTGGCTGGGCAGAAGCACCAAATTATGATCACAGCAGTGAATGGGCTGCAAAGCAGCCAGTTCACCACCTGTTCCGATGGGGCGGTGGGACGGCCGGGCCGAAGGTGTACCTCCTTCGGCCTGGTGGTCCATCTTGTATCGCCAATGGTATTATGAGTTTCCTTTCCGCCAGGGATTTCCTGGCGGCACCCCTGCCAGGAAATCCCTGGCGGAGAGGATACTGGTGACAGGAGTTAACATTCCTGTTGCCAGTATGCGGCCCCCTACCCCGTGAAACAGCCACACACCCCCCCACCCACGAACACGTACATACCCCATCCACACATGCACACACCACACACACACACACTTACACGCACACACATTCACACACATACACACATCCACAACACCCCACCTCCTGCTGACACACATTCACACGTTCACACAGATACATGCACACACATGCACACAAACACCCTCCCATCCATTCACACACACTGACACCCCCATTCACGCACACAACACTCAACATCCTCCCCCCCGCCCCACCCTTGTCAGACGATCACCTTACCTGCTTGCGGTGGTCGTCTGGGAGGGAACGGGGTCCATGGGGCCTGCTCCGCTAGCACCACCCCATCACCACAACACCGCCACACCGATTACAAAGTTGTAATACGGCTAGTGGCGTTGTGATGATGTGGCTGTGTCAGCGGAGCAACCTCCCCTAGACCGCCGACCGCCAGTATGACTGCTGGCAGCTTTCCCCCAATTTATGGCGGAAAGCTGCCAGGAGTCATAATATGGCAGGCTCAAGACCGCCATCACCGGTTTCCTGGCCAGCATGACTTCGGTGGTCAACTGTTTTGACCCCAAAAGTCATAATGAGGGCGATAGTTCAAATAAAATACCTTTTTTGCTAACTTTGGTTTTAGGTAAGCCACAACAATGATTTCACCACTTTTTAAATATTTATTAAAATCCAATTCAGTGATGACGTTGGACCTTTGATAAATATACAGGAAAATTAACTTTTGACAAGTTAAGCTTTGCCTGACTGAAGCTACAGTAGGCTAATCAGTATTAGACTGCTAGCAGCTGTCTCTTGACAGTGTTCTCTCTTTAATGTGGTGAGACAACTACTCCCAAACCAAAGACAATGGCTTAAGCCTGTGGACAGGAAGCTCTAGGTGTGGTATGTGAAGAGAAGCCTTTTGAACCCAGTCTTCAGTGTAGCCAACTGGGCATCATCGCACTAAAGGCAGGGATAAGCTGGTCTCAGGACCGCTTTGATGTGGTTGAAAAGCAGGGGGCAGCTCACTTATGGAGAGACTGCTCAGGCTTGGACACTAGCCACCTCCAAGGACAGATGAGTTCTGACATAGTGGATTTTACTCAGAATTGTTCCATGGGGGATAGTTTGCAGTAAGGCATAAAGGTTGTGCTGGAAAAATGGAAAGGTTTGCCCTTGTGGGTGGGCATCCACCCACCGGCTAGTGACTTCTACAAAAGTGGCACCTCATCCCAGCTCACCAGAACACTTTCTCAGCCTGTAGAGGAGCTGAAAATGACTGAATGTACTGCCTGTGTGGAGACACAGATATACAAATGGATCCCCACTGAAACCAGAAGAACAGTCACCCAAGCCCTCCTAAGCAGCAAACTGGATTATGGCAATGGCCTCGACGCAGGAACCACGGCCAAACTCCAGAAAAGGCTGCAAAGCATCCAGAACGCCTCCGCACGCCTCATCCTGTATATTCCCTGCCACAGCCACATCACAGCCCACCTGAGAGACCTGCGTTGGCTCCCCATCAACAAGAGAATCACCTTCAAACTCCTCACCCACGCTCACAAGGCACTGCACAACACCGGGCCAGAATACCTCAACAGACGGCTCTCTTTCTACATCCTGACCCGACAGCTTCTCTCCGCCGACCTTGCCCTCGCCACCGTCCCACGCATCTGTAGAACAACCACCGGCAGCAGATCATTCTCGCACCTCACTGCCAAGACGTGGAACTCTCTTCCCACCCACCTATGTCAGACCAAGGACCTCCTTACCTTCAGGAGATTTCTCAAGAATTGGCTGTTCGAGCAGTAGCAGCCCCTCTCCCCCCCAGTGCCTTGAGACCCTCACGGGGGGAGTCGTGTGCTCTACAAATTCCCTGATTGATTGATTGACAAAGTCTTGGACCGCTGACATTTTTAGCCAGAAGTGGACTCTAATGGTCAGTTGGCTGATCATCTGTGTAGTTACAGTGACACAACAAGCTGCAAGAGACCTTTTTTCAGAAGTGCCCAGCTGTCCAGCAGCAAATAGACCTGCACTGCACCCTGCTGGTGGTCTACATGAGAGAAGTCGGGCATTTAAGTGTTGTTGTAGGAGGCTGGACTGGCTTGTAGTGAGTACCAAGGGGTACTTGCACCAGGCCCAGTTATCCCTTATTAGTGTATAGGGTGTCTAGCAGCTTAGGCTGATAGATAATGGTAGCTTAGCAGAGCAGCTTAGGCTGAACTAGGAGACGTGTGAAGCTACTACAGTACCACTAGTGTCACTTGCACAATATCATAAGAAAACACAATACACAGATATACTAAAAATAAAGGTACTTTATTTTTATGACAATATGCCAAAGTATCTCAGTGAGTACCCTCAGTATGAGGATAGCAATTATACACAAGTTATTGTACACAATACCAAAAATATGCAGTATAGTCTTAGAAAACAGTGCAAACAATGTATAGTTACAATAGGATGCAATGGGAACACATAGGGATAGGGGCAACACAAACCATATACTCCAAAAGTGGAATGTGAACCACGAATGGACCCCAAACCTATGTGACCTTGTAGAGGGTCGCTGGGACTATCAGAAAATAGTGAGAGTTAGAAAATTAGCCCTCCCCAAGACCCTGAAAAGTGAGTGCAAAGTGCACTGAAGTTCCCCAAAAGACAAAGAAGACGTGATAGAGGAATAATGCAGGAAAGACACCAACCAACAATGCAACAACTGTGGATTTCCCATCTAGGGTACCTGTGGAACAAGGGGACCAAGTCCAAAAGTCACAAGCAAGTCGGAGATGGGCAAATGCCCAGGAAATGCCAGCTGTGGGTGCAAAGAAGCTTCTACTGGACAGAAGAAGCTGCGGTTTCTGCAGGAAAGAAAAGGGCTAGAGACTTCCCCTTTGGTGGACGGATCCCTCACGCCGTGGAGAGTCGTGCAGAAGTGTTTTCCCGCCGAAAGAACGCCAACAAGCCTTGCTAGCGGCAAATCGTGCGGTTAGCATTTTTGGAAGCTGCTGCGGCCCAGGAAGGACCAGGAGGTCGCGAATTGGAACAGGAGAGAGAGGGGACGTCGAGCAAGACAAGGAGCCCTCTCAGCAGCAGGTAGCACCCAGAGAAGTGCCAGAAACAGGCACTACGAGGATGCGTGAAACGGTGCTCGCCGAAGTTGCACAAAGGAGTCCCACGTCGCCAGAGACCAACTTAGAAAGTTGTGCAATGCAGGTTAGAGTGCCGTGGACCCAGGCTTGGCTTTGCACAAAGGATTTCCACAGGAAGTGCACAGGGGCCGGAGTAGTTGCAAAAGTCGCGGTTCTCAGCAATGCAGTCTAGCGAGGTGAGGCAAGGACTTACCTCCACCAAACTTGGACTGAAGAGTCACTGGACTGTGGGAGTCACTTGGACAGAGTTGCTGGATTCGAGGGACCTCGCTCGTCGTGCTGAGAGGAGACCCAAGGGACCGGTAATGCAGCTTTTTGGTGCCTGCAGTTGCAGGGGGAAGATTCCGTCGACCCACGGGAGATTTCTTCGGAGCTTCTGGTGCAGAGAGGAGGCAGTCTACCCCCACAGCATGCACAAGCAGGAAAACAGTCGAGAAGGCGGCAGGATCAGCGTTACAGAGTTGCAGTAGTCGTCTTTGCTACTATGTTGCAGTGTTGCAGGCTTCCAGCGCGGTCAGCAGTCGATTCCTTGGCAGAAGGTGAAGAGAGAGATGCAGAGGAACTCTGATGAGCTCTTGCATTCGTTATCTAAAGTTTCCCCAAAGACAGAGACCCTAAATAGCCAGAAAAGAGGGTTTGGCTACTTAGGAGAGAGGATAGGCTACTAACACCTGAAGGAGCCTATCAGAAGGAGTCTCTCACGTCACCTGGTGGCACTGGCCACTCAGAGCAGTCCAGTGTGCTGGCAGCACCTCTGTTTCCAAGATGGCAGAGGTCTGGAGCACACTGGAGGAGCTCTGGACACCTCCCAGAGGAGGTGCAGGTCAGGGGAGTGGTCACTTCCCTTTCCTTTGTCCAGTTTCGCGCCAGAGCAGGGGCTAAGGGGTCCCTGAACCAGTGTAGACTGGCTTATGCAGAATTGGGCACATCTGTGCCCAAGAAAGCATTTCCAGAGGCTGGGGGAGGCTACTCCTCCCCTGCCTTCACACCATTTTCCAAAGGGAGAGGGTGTAACACCCTCTCTCAGAGGAAGTCCTTTGTTCTGCCATCCTGGGACAAGCCTGGCTTGACCCCAGGGGGGCAGAAACCTGTCTGAGGGGTTGGCAGCAGCAGCAGCTGCTGTGAAACCCCAGGAAAGGCAGTTTGGCAGTACCAGGGTCTGTGCTACATACCACTGGGATCATGGAATTGTACCAATAATGCCAGGATGGCATAGAGGGGGCAATTCCATGATCTTAGACATGTTACATGGCCATATTCGGAGTTACCATTGTGAAGCTACATATAGGTAGTGACCTATATGTAGTGCACACGTGTAATGGTGTCCCTGCACTCACAAAGTTCAGGGAATTGGCCCTGAACAATGTGGGGGCACCTTGGCTAGTGCCAGGGTGCCCTCACACTAAGTAACTTTGCACCTAACCTTTACCAGGTAAAGGTTAGACATATAGGTGACTTATAAGTTACTTAAGTGCAGTGTAAAATGGCTGTGAAATAACGTGGACGTTATTTCACTCAGGCTGCAGTGGCAGGCCTGTGTAAGAATTGTCAGTGCTCCCTATGGGTGGCAAAAGAAATGCTGCAGCCCATATGGATCTCCTGGAACCCCAATACCCTGGGTACCTCAGTACCATATACTAGGGAATTATAAGGGTGTTCCAGTAAGCCAATGTAAATTGGTAAAATTGGTCACTAGCCTGTTAGTGACAATTTGTACAGAGAGAGCATAACCACTGAGGTTCTGGTTAGCAGAGCCTCAGTGAGACAGTTAGGCACCACACAGGGAACACACACATATAGGCCACAAACTTATGAGCACTGGGGTCCTGACTAGCAGGGTCCCAGTGACACATAACAAACATACTGAAAACATAGGGTTTTCACTATGAGCACTGGGCCCTGGCTAGCAGGATCCCAGTGAGACAGTGAAAACACCCTGACATACACTCACAAACAGGCCAAAAGTGGGGGTAACAAGGCTAGAAAGAGGCTACTTTCTCACACAACCCCCCCCCCCCCAAACGAAGGACAATAAGGCTAACCTTGGCCAGTTGAGACTTTATTGTCTAAGTGGTGATAAGTAGAGAGTAGCTCTGCAATAGACTGGTTACTCCCTTTATCATCCACTATATGGTTACTTCCCTGTGGGGATGTAAACCACCCTGTTTGAAGTTTTTTTAGCTAAGCAACAATGTGAAGATGTATTTTCAGAGTTTCTATCAGTAAGTTTTAGTTTAGAGCAGTGGGAATTGTCCACTGAACCTATTTGTAGTGATGGAAATGCCAGACAGGGATGCTGTCTCAGTAAAGCTATAGCTGGGCAAAAACTTTGTCCATATGGCTGGAAGAGAGAACAGGGATGCTGTTTCTCTTGAGTTGGAGCAGGGCAGGGATGCTGTCCTATGAGCTCCACACTAGGGCAGGGATGCTGTCCTAAGTGTTGTGAGGCAGTGCAGGGTTTCTTCACTAAAGTTTCTCTGGGATGGTTGGAGGGATGCTCCATGTTAACTAAAATGGTGCTCTTTTTCTCACCAATGTTAGTTATCCCACAGAGAGGTACTTCCACCTCAGGGAGTACAGTTTTGCCAACTGATGATTCCCTTGGAACAGGTGCCACCCCAGGAGAGGTTTCTCCCACCACAGGAATGGTATCCTGAATGGTAGGGTGGTTAGGGGATACTGTGATACCCTTTTTACCTGTTGATGGAGAGGGATCCTGAGTTTTCAGGCCTTCTCTCCTTTGCTTTTTCATTTCAATTGAAATGAGAGGGAACAATTCCTCAGGGATGCCCAACATGGCTGCATGGGCATAAAACGCTACATCAGCCCAACCTGAGGCCTCTAGGTCATTACCTAAGAGACAGTCTACAGGTAAGCTAGGTGATACCACCACCTGCTTAGGGCCAGTAACTCCACCCCAACTAAACTGAATTATAGCTAAGGGAAGAAACTTAGTGGAGTTATGGACATCAATAATTTTATACTGTTGTCCAATGATGTGTTGTTCAGGATGCACTAGGTTTTCAGTCACCAAAGTGATACTGGCACCTGTGTCCCTGTAGGCCAAGGCCTCAACACCATTTATTGAAACTGTCTGCCTGTACTTATCCATTGTAAGGGGACAAGCAGCCAGTGTGGCAAGGCCAATGCCACTAGGTGTGACAGAAACTGTCTTGGGACTGACTACCCCAGTTTCTACTATGGACCCATAAGTGAACCCAACTACACCCTTAACTTGACTGTTGCCAGCAGTCCCACCACTAGTACCACTACTGCTAGGGGCACTAGAGCTTGATGTATTAGTGGTGGTAGGCTCAGGGGGTTTACCTGGACAGGACTTATCCCCTGGCCCATGGCCTTTGTTTTTACACACAAAGCACCAAGGCTTTTTAATGTGTGTGGGTTGAGAAGAAGAGGAAGAATTTGTTTTATCCCCACCCTCTGAAGAGTGTTTAAGATTTGAAGAAGGATCTTTGGTTTTACCCTTATCCCCATGCTTATCTTGAGATTTTTCACCATCTTTCTTCTTATTGCCATCTTTGTCACCCCCTGTATGAACTTTTCTGTTCACCCTTGTTCTGACCCATTTGTCTGCCTTCTTTCCCAATTCTTGGGGAGAGGTCAGATCAGAGTCTACCAGGTACTGGTGCAACAAATCAGACACACAAATATTAAGAATATGCTCTCTCAGGATCAAGTTATACAGGCTGTCATAATCAGTAACTTTACTGCCATGTAACCACCCCTCCAAGGCCTTCACTGAATGGTCAATGAAATCAACCCAGTCTTGTGAAGACTCCTTTTTGGTCTCTCTGAACTTTATCCTGTATTGTTCAGTGGTTAAGCCATAACCATCCAGGAGTGCATTCTTAAGAACATGGAAATTATTGGCATCACTTTCTTTCACAGTAAGGAGCCTATCCCTACCTTTTCCACTAAATGATAGCCATAGGATAGCAGCCCACTGCCTTTGAGGGACATCCTGTACAACACAGGCCCTCTCAAGTGCAGCAAACCACTTGTTAATGTCATCCCCCTCCTTATAAGGGGGAACTATCTTGTGCAGATTCCTGGAATCATGCTCTTTTACAGGATGACTATGGGGAATACTGCTGCTGCCACCATGGGTTTCAAAACCCAACTTCTGTCTTTCTTTCTCTAGTTCAAAAGACTGTCTATCCAAATCCAGCTGTTGCTTTTTAAGCGTCAGTCTGGTTTGTTCGACTCTCAACTTGTTGAGTTCCCTCTCTAACATTCTGTCATCAGGGTTGGTGGGAGGGACATTCTTAGACACAGAAGAATGAGCAGAAGGAGACCTGTCCCTTACAGAAGCCACCCTAACAGCTTGGCTAACAGAAACATTACTACCAGTGTGGTGAGAATAAATGCTTTTGCTATGATGTGAGACAACACTATTTGTATGGTGTGGCTCATCATCATTACCAACTATGCTAGACTGTCTAGTAATGGGCAGGCTAGGAAGTTTCTTTCCTGAATCTTTTCCTGGGGGAAACGCTGAATCAGATTGGGAACTATTAGGTACTTTTTCAACAGATGGGGCACTTATGGCCTTATCTTGTTCTCTAAGCATGTTAACTAACAATTCCAAGGAAGGATTCTTCCCTACACTCAAACCTCTCTCTATGCAGAGACTCCTTGCTCCTTTCCAGCTAAGGTGATCATATGCAAGTTTGGACAGATCAACATTTTGGCCTGTGCCAGACATTTTTAGAGAGAGTTAAAGTGATAGAAAAAGAGAAAAAAGTTTTCAGAACTTTTAGAAAGACAGAAAAAAAACTTTACAAACTTTTAAGAACTTTTTGAAAGTTTAGAAGTACTTTTCAGCACCTTAGAAAAGAGTGAAAAGAGGAAATGCAAAACTTTTTAGCAATGTGTACACACACTGAACTTGTTTTGTATATTTTTCTCTTATGAAAAGTACAATGACAAGAGGGGTAAGTAGTCTCAAAGCACTTATCCCACCACTGCACAACCAATGTAGGAGGCTGGACTGCCTTGTAGTGAGTACCAAGGGGTACTTGCACCTTGCACCAGGCCCAGTTATCCCTTATTAGTGTATAGGGTGTCTACCAGCTTAGGCTGATAAATAATGGTAGCTTAGCAGAGCAGCTTAGGCTGAACTAGGAGACGTGTGAAGCTACTACAGTACCACTAGTGTCACTTGCACAATATCATAAGAAAACACAATACACAGATATACTAAAAATAAAGGTACTTTATTTTTATGACAATATGCCAAAGTATCTCAGTGAGTACCCTCAGTATGAGGATAGCAATTATACACAAGTTATATGTACACAATACCAAAAATATGCAGTATAGTCTTAGAAAACAGTGCAAACAATGTATAGTTACAATAGGATGCAATGGGAACACATAGGGATAGGAGCAACACAAACCATATACTCCAAAAGTGGAATGTGAACCACGAATGGACCCCAAACCTATGTGACCTTGTAGAGGGTCGCTGGGTCTATCAGAAAATAGTGAGAGTTAGAAAATTAGCCCTCCCCAAGACCCTGAAAAGTGAGTGCAAAGTGCACTGAAGTTCCCCAAAAGACAAAGAAGTCGTGATAGAGGAATAATGCAGGAAAGACACCAACCAACAATGCAACAACTGTGGATTTCCCATCTAGGGTACCTGTGGAACAAGGGGACCAAGTCCAAAAGTCACAAGCAAGTCGGAGATGGGCAAATGCCCAGGAAATGCCAGCTGTGGGTGCAAAGAAGCTTCTACTGGACAGAAGAAGCTGCGGTTTCTGCAGGAACATAAAGGGCTAGAGACTTCCCCTTTGGTGGACGGATCCCCCACGCCATGGAGAGTCGTGCAGAAGTGTTTTCCCACCGAAAGAATGCCAACAAGCCTTGCTAGCTGCAAATTGTGCAGTTAGCGTTTTTGGAAGCTGCTGCGGCCCAGGAGGGACCAGGAGGTCGCAAATTGGACCAGGAGAGAGAGGGGACGTCGAGCAAGACAAGGAGCCCTCTCAGCAGCAGGTAGCACCCGGAGAAATGCCAGAAACAGGCACTATGAGGATGCGTGAAACGGTGCTCGCCGAAGTTGCACAAAGGAGTCCCACGTCGCCGGAGACCAACTTAGAAAGTCGTGCAATGCAGGTTAGAGTGCCGTGGACCAAGGCTTGGCTGTGCACAAAGGATTTCCGCCGGAAGTGCACAGGGGCCGGAGTAGTTGCAAAAGTTGCAGTTCCCAGCAATGCAGTCTAGCGAGGTGAGGCAAGGACTTACCTCCACCAAACTTGGACTGAAGAGTCACTGGACTGTGGGAGTCACTTGGACAGAGTTGCTGGATTCGAGGGACCTCGCTCGTCGTGCTGAGAGGAGACCCAAGGGACCGGTAATGCAGCTTTTTGGTGCCTGCGGTTGCAGGGGGAAGATTCCGTCGACCCACGGGAGATTTCTTCGGAGCTTCTGGTGCAGAGAGGAGGCAGTCTACCCCCACAGCATGCACAAGCAGGAAAACAGTCGAGAAGGCGGCAGGATCAGCGTTACAGAGTTGCAGTAGTCATCTTTGCTACTATGTTGCAGTTTTGCAGGCTTCCAGCGCGGTCAGCAGTCGATTCCTTGGCAGAAGGTGAAGAGAGAGATGCAGAGGAACTCTGATGAGCTCTTGCATTCGTTATCTAAAGTTTCCCCAGAGACAGAGACCCTAAATAGCCAGAAAAGAGGGTTTGGCTACTTAGGAGAGAGGATAGGCTACTAACACCTGAAGGAGCCTATCAGAAGGAGTCTCTGACGTCACCTGGTGGCACTGGCCACTCAGAGCAGTCCAGTGTGCTGGCAGCACCTCTGTTTCCAAGATGGCAGAGGTCTGGAGCATACTGGAGGAGCTCTGGACACCTCCCAGGGGAGGTGCAGGTCAGGGGAGTGGTCACTCCCCTTTCCTTTGTCCAGTTTCGCGCCAGAGCAGGGGCTAAGGGGTCCCTGAACCGGTGTAGACTGGCTTATGCAGAATTGGGCACATCTGTGCCCAAGAAAGCATTTCCAGAGGCTGGGGGAGGCTACTCCTCCCCTGCCTACACACCATTTTCCAAAGGGAGAGGGTGTAACACCCTCTCTCAGAGGAAGTCCTTTGTTCTGCCATCCTGGGACAAGCCTGGCTTGACCCCAGGGGGGCAGAAACCTGTCTGAGGGATTGGCAGCAGCAGCAGCTGCTGTGAAACCCCAGGAAAGGCAGTTTGGCAGTACCAGGGTCTGTGCTACATACCACTGGGATCATGGAATTGTACCAATAATGCCAGGATGGCATAGAGGGGGCAATTCCATGATCTTAGACATGTTACATGGCCATATTCGGAGTTACCATTGTGAAGCTACATATAGGTAGTGACCTATATGTAGTGCACGCGTGTAATGGTGTCCCTGCACTCACAAAGTTCAGGGAATTGGCCCTGAACAATGTGGGGGCACCTTGGCTAGTGCCAGGGTGCCCTCACACTAAGTAACTTTGCACCTAACCTTTACCAGGTAAAGGTTAGACATATAGGTGACTTATAAGTTACTTAAGTGCAGTGTAAAATGGCTGTGAAATAACGTGGACGTTATTTCACTCAGGCTGCAGTGGCAGGCCTGTGTAAGAATTGTCAGTGCTCCCTATGGGTGGCAAAAGAAATGCTGCAGCCCATAGGGATCTCCTGGAACCCCAATACCCTGGGTACCTCAGTACCATATACTAGGGAATTATAAGGGTGTTCCAGTAAGCCAAAGTAAATTGGTAAAATTGGTCACTAGCCTGTTAGTGACAATTTGTACAGAGAGAGCATAACCACTGAGGTTCTGGTTAGCAGAGCCTCAGTGAGACAGTTAGGCACCACACAGGGAACACACACATATAGGCCACAAACTTATGAGCACTGGGGTCCTGACTAGCAGGGTCCCAGTGACACATAACACACATACTGAAAACATAGGGTTTTCACTATGAGCACTGGGCCCTGGCTAGCAGGATCCCAGTGAGACAGTGAAAACACCCTGACATACACTCACAAACAGGCCAAAAGTGGGGGTAACAAGGCTAGAAAGAGGCTACTTTCTCACACAACCCCCCCCCCCCCCAAACGAAGGACAATAAGGCTAACCTTGGCCAGTTGAGACTTTATTGTCTAAGTGGTGATAAGTAGAGAGTAGCTCTGCAATAGACTGGTTACTCCCTTTATCATCCACTATATGGTTACTTCCCTGTGGGGATGTAAACCACCCTGTTTGAAGGTTTTTTAGCTAAGCAACAATGTGAAGATGTATTTTCAGAGTTTCTATCAGTAAGTTTTAGTTTAGAGCAGTGGGAATTGTCCACTGAACCTATTTGTAGTGATGGAAATGCCAGACAGGGATGCTGTCTCAGTAAAGCTATAGCTGGGCAAAAACTTTGTCCATATGGCTGGAAGAGAGAACAGGGATGCTGTTTCTCTTGAGTTGGAGCAGGGCAGGGATGCTGTCCTATGAGCTCCACACTAGGGCAGGGATGCTGTCCTAAGTGTTGTGAGGCAGTGCAGGGTTTCTGCACTAAAGTTTCTCTGGGATGGTTGGAGGGATGCTCCATGTTAACTAAAATGGTGCTCTTTTTCTCACCAATGTTAGTTATCCCACAGAGAGGTACTTCCACCTCAGGGAGTACAGTTTTGCCAACTGATGATTCCCTTGGAACAGGTGCCACCCCAGGAGAGGTTTCTCCCACCACAGGAATGGTATCCTGAATGGTAGGGTGGTTAGGGGATACTGTGATACCCTTTTTACCTGTTGATGGAGAGGGATCCTGAGTTTTCAGGCCTTCTCTCCTTTGCTTTTTCATTTCAATTGAAATGAGAGGGAACAATTCCTCAGGGATGCCCAACATGGCTGCATGGGCATAAAACGCTACATCAGCCCAACCTGAGGCCTCTAGGTCATTACCTAAGAGACAGTCTACAGGTAAGCTAGGTGATACCACCACCTGCTTAGGGCCAGTAACTCCACCCCAACTAAACTGAATTATAGCTAAGGGAAGAAACTTAGTGGAGTTATGGACATCAATAATTTTATACTGTTGTCCAATGATGTGTTGTTCAGGATGCACTAGGTTTTCAGTCACCAAAGTGATACTGGCACCTGTGTCCCTGTAGGCCAAGGCCTCAACACCATTTATTGAAACTGTCTGCCTGTACTTATCCATTGTAAGGGGACAAGCAGCCAGTGTGGCAAGGCCAATGCCACTAGGTGTGACAGAAACT
Source organism: Pleurodeles waltl (assembly GCF_031143425.1). Taxonomy (NCBI): domain Eukaryota; kingdom Metazoa; phylum Chordata; class Amphibia; order Caudata; family Salamandridae; genus Pleurodeles; species Pleurodeles waltl. The sequence goes on along the minus strand of NW_027150097.1, from coordinate 10,531,756 downwards.
GTCTTGGGACTGACTACCCCAGTTTCTACTATGGACCCATAAGTGAACCTAACTACACCCTTAACTTGACTGTTGCCAGCAGTCCCACCACTAGTACCACTACTGCTAGGGGCACTAGAGCTTGATGTATTAGTGGTGGTAGGCTCAGGGGGTTTACCTGGACAGGACTTATCCCCTGGCCCATGGCCTTTGATTTTACACACAAAGCACCAAGGCTTTTTAATGTGTGTGGGTTGAGAAGAAGAGGAAGAATTTGTTTTATCCCCACCCTCTGAAGAGTGTTTAAGATTTGAAGAAGGATCTTTGGTTTTACCCTTATCCCCATGCTTATCTTGAGATTTTTCACCATCTTTCTTCTTATTGCCATCTTTGTCACCCCCTGTATGAACTTTTCTGTTCACCCTTGTTCTGACCCATTTGTCTGCCTTCTTTCCCAATTCTTGGGGAGAGGTCAGATCAGAGTCTACCAGGTACTGGTGCAACAAATCAGACACACAATTATTAAGAATATGCTCTCTCAGGATCAAGTTATACAGGCTGTCATAATCAGTAACTTTACTGCCATGTAACCACCCCTCCAAGGCCTTCGCTGAATGGTCAATGAAATCAACCCAGTCTTGTGAAGACTCCTTTTTGGTCTCTCTGAACTTTATCCTGTATTGTTCAGTGGTTAAGCCATAACCATCCAGGAGTGCATTCTTAAGAACATGGAAATTATTGGCATCACTTTCTTTCACAGTAAGGAGCCTATCCCTACCTTTTCCACTAAATGATAGCCATAGGATAGCAGCCCACTGCCTTTGAGGGACATCCTGTACAACACAGGCCCTCTCAAGTGCAGCAAACCACTTGTTAATGTCATCCCCCTCCTTATAAGGGGGAACTATCTTGTGCAGATTCCTGGAATCATGCTCTTTTACAGGATGACTATGGGGAATACTGCTGCTGCCACCATGGGTTTCAAAACCCAACTTCTGTCTTTCTTTCTCTAGTTCAAAAGACTGTCTATCCAAATCCAGCTGTTGCTTTTTAAGCGTCAGTCTGGTTTGTTCGACTCTCAACTTGTTGAGTTCCCTCTCTAACATTCTGTCATCAGGGTTGGTGGGAGGGACATTCTTAGACACAGAAGAATGAGCAGAAGGAGACCTGTCCCTTACAGAAGCCACCCTAACAGCTTGGCTAACAGAAACATTACTACCAGTGTGGTGAGAATAAATGCTTTTGCTATGATGTGAGACAACACTATTTGTATGGTGTGGCTCATCATCATTACCAACTATGCTAGACTGTCTAGTAATGGGCAGGCTAGGAAGTTTCTTTCCTGAATCTTTTCCTGGGGGAAACGCTGAATCAGATTGGGAACTATTAGGTACTTTTTCAACAGATGGGGCACTTATGGCCTTATCTTGTTCTCTAAGCATGTTAACTAACAATTCCAAGGAAGGATTCTTCCCTACACTCAAACCTCTCTCTATGCAGAGACTCCTTGCTCCTTTCCAGCTAAGGTGATCATATGCAAGTTTGGACAGATCAACATTTTGGCCTGTGCCAGACATTTTTAGAGAGAGTTAAAGTGATAGAAAAAGAGAAAAAAGTTTTCAGAACTTTTAGAAAGACAGAAAAAAAACTTTAAAAACTTTAAAGAACTTTTTGAAAGTTTAGAAGTACTTTTCAGCACCTTAGAAAAGAGTGAAAAGAGGAAATGCAAAACTTTTTAGCAATGTGTACACACACTGAACTTGTTTTGTATATTTTTCTCTTATGAAAAGTACAATGACAAGAGTGGTAAGTAGTCTCAAAGCACTTATCCCACCACTGCACAACCAATGTAGGAGGCTGGACTGCCTTGTAGTGAGTACCAAGGGGTACTTGCACCTTGCACCAGGCCCAGTTATCCCTTATTAGTGTATAGGGTGTCTACCAGCTTAGGCTGATAAATAATGGTAGCTTAGCAGAGCAGCTTAGGCTGAACTAGGAGACGTGTGAAGCTACTACAGTACCACTAGTGTCACTTGCACAATATCATAAGAAAACACAATACACAGATATACTAAAAATAAAGGTACTTTATTTTTATGACAATATGCCAAAGTATCTCAGTGAGTACCCTCAGTATGAGGATAGCAATTATACACAAGTTATATGTACACAATACCAAAAATATGCAGTATAGTCTTAGAAAACAGTGCAAACAATGTATAGTTACAATAGGATGCAATGGGAACACATAGGGATAGGAGCAACACAAACCATATACTCCAAAAGTGGAATGTGAACCACGAATGGACCCCAAACCTATGTGACCTTGTAGAGGGTCGCTGGGACTATCAGAAAATAGTGAGAGTTAGAAAATTAGCCCTCCCCAAGACCCTGAAAAGTGAGTGCAAAGTGCACTGAAGTTCCCCAAAAGACAAAGAAGTCGTGATAGAGGAATAATGCAGGAAAGACACCAACCAACAATGCAACAACTGTGGATTTCCCATCTAGGGTACCTGTGGAACAAGGGGACCAAGTCCAAAAGTCACAAGCAAGTCGGAGATGGGCAAATGCCCAGGAAATGCCAGCTGTGGGTGCAAAGAAGCTTCTACTGGACAGAAGAATCTGCGGTTTCTGCAGGAACGAAAAGGGCTAGAGACTTCCCCTTTGGTGGACGGATCCCCCACGCCGTGGAGAGTCGTGCAGAAGTGTTTTCCCACCGAAAGAACGCCAACAAGCCTTGCTAGCTGCAAATTGTGCAGTTAGCGTTTTTGGAAGCTGCTGCGGCCCAGGAGGGACCAGGAGGTCGCAAATTGGACCAGGAGAGAGAGGGGACGTCGAGCAAGACAAGGAGCCCTCTCAGCAGCAGGTAGCACCCGGAGAAATGCCAGAAACAGGCACTATGAGGATGCGTGAAACGGTGCTCGCCGAAGTTGCACAAAGGAGTCCCACGTCGCCGGAGACCAACTTAGAAAGTCGTGCAATGCAGGTTAGAGTGCCGTGGACCAAGGCTTGGCTGTGCACAAAGGATTTCCGCCGGAAGTGCACAGGGGCCGGAGTAGTTGCAAAAGTTGCAGTTCCCAGCAATGCAGTCTAGCGAGGTGAGGCAAGGACTTACCTCCACCAAACTTGGACTGAAGAGTCACTGGACTGTGGGAGTCACTTGGACAGAGTTGCTGGATTCGAGGGACCTCGCTCGTCGTGCTGAGAGGAGACCCAAGGGACCGGTAATGCAGCTTTTTGGTGCCTGCGGTTGCAGGGGGAAGATTCCGTCGACCCACGGGAGATTTCTTCGGAGCTTCTGGTGCAGAGAGGAGGCAGTCTACCCCCACAGCATGCACAAGCAGGAAAACAGTCGAGAAGGCGGCAGGATCAGCGTTACAGAGTTGCAGTAGTCATCTTTGCTACTATGTTGCAGTTTTGCAGGCTTCCAGCGCGGTCAGCAGTCGATTCCTTGGCAGAAGGTGAAGAGAGAGATGCAGAGGAACTCTGATGAGCTCTTGCATTCGTTATCTAAAGTTTCCCCAGAGACAGAGACCCTAAATAGCCAGAAAAGAGGGTTTGGCTACTTAGGAGAGAGGATAGGCTACTAACACCTGAAGGAGCCTATCAGAAGGAGTCTCTGACGTCACCTGGTGGCACTGGCCACTCAGAGCAGTCCAGTGTGCTGGCAGCACCTCTGTTTCCAAGATGGCAGAGGTCTGGAGCATACTGGAGGAGCTCTGGACACCTCCCAGGGGAGGTGCAGGTCAGGGGAGTGGTCACTCCCCTTTCCTTTGTCCAGTTTTGCGCCAGAGCAGGGGCTAAGGGGTCCCTGAACCGGTGTAGACTGGCTTATGCAGAATTGGGCACATCTGTGCCCAAGAAAGCATTTCCAGAGGCTGGGGGAGGCTACTCCTCCCCTGCCTACACACCATTTTCCAAAGGGAGAGGGTGTAACACCCTCTCTCAGAGGAAGTCCTTTGTTCTGCCATCCTGGGACAAGCCTGGCTTGACCCCAGGGGGGCAGAAACCTGTCTGAGGGATTGGCAGCAGCAGCAGCTGCTGTGAAACCCCAGGAAAGGCAGTTTGGCAGTACCAGGGTCTGTGCTACATACCACTGGGATCATGGAATTGTACCAATAATGCCAGGATGGCATAGAGGGGGCAATTCCATGATCTTAGACATGTTACATGGCCATATTCGGAGTTACCATTGTGAAGCTACATATAGGTAGTGACCTATATGTAGTGCACGCGTGTAATGGTGTCCCTGCACTCACAAAGTTCAGGGAATTGGCCCTGAACAATGTGGGGGCACCTTGGCTAGTGCCAGGGTGCCCTCACACTAAGTAACTTTGCACCTAACCTTTACCAGGTAAAGGTTAGACATATAGGTGACTTATAAGTTACTTAAGTGCAGTGTAAAATGGCTGTGAAATAACGTGGACGTTATTTCACTCAGGCTGCAGTGGCAGGCCTGTGTAAGAATTGTCAGTGCTCCCTATGGGTGGCAAAAGAAATGCTGCAGCCCATAGGGATCTCCTGGAACCCCAATACCCTGGGTACCTCAGTACCATATACTAGGGAATTATAAGGGTGTTCCAGTAAGCCAAAGTAAATTGGTAAAATTGGTCACTAGCCTGTTAGTGACAATTTGTACAGAGAGAGCATAACCACTGAGGTTCTGGTTAGCAGAGCCTCAGTGAGACAGTTAGGCACCACACAGGGAACACACACATATAGGCCACAAACTTATGAGCACTGGGGTCCTGACTAGCAGGGTCCCAGTGACACATAACACACATACTGAAAACATAGGGTTTTCACTATGAGCACTGGGCCCTGGCTAGCAGGATCCCAGTGAGACAGTGAAAACACCCTGACATACACTCACAAACAGGCCAAAAGTGGGGGTAACAAGGCTAGAAAGAGGCTACTTTCTCACACAACCCCCCCCCCCCCAAACGAAGGACAATAAGGCTAACCTTGGCCAGTTGAGACTTTATTGTCTAAGTGGTGATAAGTAGAGAGTAGCTCTGCAATAGACTGGTTACTCCCTTTATCATCCACTATATGGTTACTTCCCTGTGGGGATGTAAACCACCCTGTTTGAAGGTTTTTTAGCTAAGCAACAATGTGAAGATGTATTTTCAGAGTTTCTATCAGTAAGTTTTAGTTTAGAGCAGTGGGAATTGTCCACTGAACCTATTTGTAGTGATGGAAATGCCAGACAGGGATGCTGTCTCAGTAAAGCTATAGCTGGGCAAAAACTTTGTCCATATGGCTGGAAGAGAGAACAGGGATGCTGTTTCTCTTGAGTTGGAGCAGGGCAGGGATGCTGTCCTATGAGCTCCACACTAGGGCAGGGATGCTGTCCTAAGTGTTGTGAGGCAGTGCAGGGTTTCTGCACTAAAGTTTCTCTGGGATGGTTGGAGGGATGCTCCATGTTAACTAAAATGGTGCTCTTTTTCTCACCAATGTTAGTTATCCCACAGAGAGGTACTTCCACCTCAGGGAGTACAGTTTTGCCAACTGATGATTCCCTTGGAACAGGTGCCACCCCAGGAGAGGTTTCTCCCACCACAGGAATGGTATCCTGAATGGTAGGGTGGTTAGGGGATACTGTGATACCCTTTTTACCTGTTGATGGAGAGGGATCCTGAGTTTTCAGGCCTTCTCTCCTTTGCTTTTTCATTTCAATTGAAATGAGAGGGAACAATTCCTCAGGGATGCCCAACATGGCTGCATGGGCATAAAACGCTACATCAGCCCAACCTGAGGCCTCTAGGTCATTACCTAAGAGACAGTCTACAGGTAAGCTAGGTGATACCACCACCTGCTTAGGGCCAGTAACTCCACCCCAACTAAACTGAATTATAGCTAAGGGAAGAAACTTAGTGGAGTTATGGACATCAATAATTTTATACTGTTGTCCAATGATGTGTTGTTCAGGATGCACTAGGTTTTCAGTCACCAAAGTGATACTGGCACCTGTGTCCCTGTAGGCCAAGGCCTCAACACCATTTATTGAAACTGTCTGCCTGTACTTATCCATTGTAAGGGGACAAGCAGCCAGTGTGGCAAGGCCAATGCCACTAGGTGTGACAGAAACTGTCTTGGGACTGACTACCCCAGTTTCTACTATGGACCCATAAGTGAACCTAACTACACCCTTAACTTGACTGTTGCCAGCAGTCCCACCACTAGTACCACTACTGCTAGGGGCACTAGAGCTTGATGTATTAGTGGTGGTAGGCTCAGGGGGTTTACCTGGACAGGACTTATCCCCTGGCCCATGGCCTTTGATTTTACACACAAAGCACCAAGGCTTTTTAATGTGTGTGGGTTGAGAAGAAGAGGAAGAATTTGTTTTATCCCCACCCTCTGAAGAGTGTTTAAGATTTGAAGAAGGATCTTTGGTTTTACCCTTATCCCCATGCTTATCTTGAGATTTTTCACCATCTTTCTTCTTATTGCCATCTTTGTCACCCCCTGTATGAACTTTTCTGTTCACCCTTGTTCTGACCCATTTGTCTGCCTTCTTTCCCAATTCTTGGGGAGAGGTCAGATCAGAGTCTACCAGGTACTGGTGCAACAAATCAGACACACAATTATTAAGAATATGCTCTCTCAGGATCAAGTTATACAGGCTGTCATAATCAGTAACTTTACTGCCATGTAACCACCCCTCCAAGGCCTTCGCTGAATGGTCAATGAAATCAACCCAGTCTTGTGAAGACTCCTTTTTGGTCTCTCTGAACTTTATCCTGTATTGTTCAGTGGTTAAGCCATAACCATCCAGGAGTGCATTCTTAAGAACATGGAAATTATTGGCATCACTTTCTTTCACAGTAAGGAGCCTATCCCTACCTTTTCCACTAAATGATAGCCATAGGATAGCAGCCCACTGCCTTTGAGGGACATCCTGTACAACACAGGCCCTCTCAAGTGCAGCAAACCACTTGTTAATGTCATCCCCCTCCTTATAAGGGGGAACTATCTTGTGCAGATTCCTGGAATCATGCTCTTTTACAGGATGACTATGGGGAATACTGCTGCTGCCACCATGGGTTTCAAAACCCAACTTCTGTCTTTCTTTCTCTAGTTCAAAAGACTGTCTATCCAAATCCAGCTGTTGCTTTTTAAGCGTCAGTCTGGTTTGTTCGACTCTCAACTTGTTGAGTTCCCTCTCTAACATTCTGTCATCAGGGTTGGTGGGAGGGACATTCTTAGACACAGAAGAATGAGCAGAAGGAGACCTGTCCCTTACAGAAGCCAC